>NC_050174.1:38305376-38527876 GCF_008315115.2 Sander lucioperca
CTCACAGTCACTCTATCTGATCAACTATCCATCCATTTGATTTGTTCATCACTACATCCCAACATTTGAGTTCTTTTTTTTTTTTTTTTTTTTTCCTTTGCTCTTCCTCAGGTTTTCCCACCAGAATGCCCTCAGTAGTTGTCCCAGTCATCAGAGTCCCCACAGCATACCCCATCACCCACCTCTACCCCTATTAGGACCCTCCCTCACCCACTTCACAGCAAGCCACTTGTTAAAGTTATATCCTGACGTTTACTGCATGTTCACAACACAAGCTTCAAACACCAAAAAAAACCAACACTGGATTCCACAAACGTTTGACCAGAATACCCAATCAGTACCAATGTTGTACAGCATGTGCCCTCATTAGCTTGATTTAATTGGCCATTAGAAAGTGATGTGGTAGAACAGAGTTTGACAAAAAAGCTCTTTGATCATCAAACCATTATGCAACAAAAAAACTGAGTTCACCGTTTAGTGAGCTGCAGTGTGTCAAAGACTTTTACACTGTAGGGAGCTTAAGGAACTAAATGGAAATCTAATATAGGGAACAAAATAACCACTCAACATAGGAAACAACCACCATACACAGAAGGAAACAAACTAAACAAACATGTTATGGACCTAAAAAAAAAAAAAAACACGACTGCTAAATATCTCCTGTAAGGAAAAAAAACATTGTCTATAGGGGAAAAACTAAACATTCACCATAGTGTAGTAAGCAAACAAAATACAAATAAAAATAAAGCTTCTTAAGCACACCAGATACTAATAATCCAATGTAGGAAACAAAAAAAGGAACCATAGAAAGGAGCCGAACATCCTCTGTTAGGAACCAAAGAAACAGTTTCCCTACTCTGTCTGTATTTTTCGTTTTCAATACGATGTTAAGTTCCCTAAACAATGATGAACGAACTAAATATTCACCATAGCGAGGTTGAAAAAAACCTGTTCAACTACTAGATATTCAATGTCAGAAACTAAACACCCACTGTAAAGAACCAAACATCCTCTGTTGGAATTAAAGAAACCGTCCCTCACAGTGGATATTTATTTAATTTATATTTATTGATTTGATCTATATCAACAGTCATTTTAGGGATTTAAAAGAACACCAACTGCGACAAAGTAGCCAACGTAGGGCACTAAAAATTCCATTGCAAGGAACTGAAAATATTTAGTTGGGAACTAAAGTAACACCTACCATACACAGACTACTAAATAATATATATATATATATATATATAAAATCAAGCACCAACTACTAAATATTAGGGGTGCACGATTCAGAAAATGTCAAGATTTGATTCAATATCCATTTTCAGTTTAAAAAAAAACAAATGATTCACAGTATGTAAATGTAGTTACTTTTCCCATGTGATTGCAGTAGACATGCAATAAAAAAAAAAAACTTAATTAAATTAAAAAATCTGAATCGATTTTTGGAATTCTATGAATCGATTTTGAATCGGTAGAGCTTGAATCGCGATTTGAATGTTAATCGATTTTTTTGCACGCCCCTACTAAATATCTACAGTAGGGAACAAAAAAAGACTACATTTAATATACAATGTAGGGAACTAAACATCCTCTGTATGGGAACTAACTCAACAACCGCAATAGCAAATTTAAACTAGCCAATATAGGGAACTAAAAAACACAAACGTAATGAGCTTAATAAATATGAAACTAAAGAAACAGCCACTGTAGGAAACTAAGTAACACCGAATACACAGAGAGAAACCTTATAAGATGTAGACTACAACATGTAATTGATCAGAGAGCTTCTTTGTCAAAAGGTTAATTATTCCTTAAACTACCACTCATGGATGTGACTGTTTTGAATTTTAATGTATTTGTTTTACAATGTTTTAAGTTTCTGTGGATATAAAAGAAAAACAGGTTTACAATAATCAGTTGCACTGAGGAACCTTTTCCTTTTGTTTGGATGTTTACAGTTACTGTTGAGTATTTGAGCTAATTCCTTTTTTGTGTTGAGTGGAAAATACTTTCTTTTCAGAGAGATATTTTATTTTGACCTGTTTGTAGGTTATATTCTGTTTAAATAAACGCATATTTTTGTCAAGTGCTGAGTAACTTGTGGTCCGTAAAGGTTTTATTATGATTCATACACTGGTATGATTTGCAGTTACTTATTTTTCAAAAGAAGAATTATATTGCCTGCAGCAGTATACTGTAGAGTAATGCAAAATACTTTTTTCAAACATACTCTTCTTTTAGCTTGTGTATCCACTGATAATAATTTTAGTTTATTAGCTATCACCATTATTTATATTAATAATATTACTGTTTATTGCTGTGATCTGGAAGTGCAATGACGTCACTAAAAAGTAGTCGGTAAAAACCAGGTTAGCCAAATACATTAGTAAAACAAGAACAAATGTAACTCAAACTGTAGTAAATATCGTTTACAGCCCCCTTCAGTTTTGACCTACATGTACTGTACTTACTGTAGTTGTGTGCAGTTTTTCGAGTTTATTTCAGGTGCTCTTACTTTCAGCTTGCTTTTCGAAATAAAGTGTTAGTTTGTTTACAGTCGGTCTGACCTTTTAGTTATGTCGCCATGTACCCAGATCTCAGCAAGTACAAAGTTAATCTAAGTAAGATCGGTAAGCTAAGTAATGCATTTGCTCACCCCCCTTCTCCTGAACAGTAATTGACCAATCATACTTGAAGCGGTTAGCATAGAGCTGCAATCTCAGAGATACTCGGTATACAAAGAGTTTGAAGTGCGGTGTCTTTTTTTTTTTTTGCCTTTCCAAAGGCGAAAATATAATAGTGAAAGTGTAAGGAATATATTAAACTGTGTTTTTCTGCTCTGATGTATTGCACATAGTTAGCATGAATGTATCGTTCAAAAATCTTCGATACTGATACCAATACTGTGACTACTTTTTTTGATACCAATTTTATTAAACAAAAAAATGACAACATTACACATTATGACACAAATGTTTTTGTTTATTTTTCAGCTCCTACTACGTAGCGTTTTTCCTGCGTGTCTCTATGACCTGTAACGTTCGACAGCCCATCAGCAGCATTATTAGATCTTGGTAGAAGCATGCTGCATGCTTATTGGCTCGCTGACGCTGACAAGATTTACTCCTTAGGAATTGAATGAAGAGGCATTTTTGCGATACTCGATACTTTGGAGGGAATACAGTCGGTACCTAAAAAGTATTGAATTCTGTACCCAGCCCTAATGCCCAGCTAACTAGCTTGTACCAAGCGTTACTTTTAAAGCCAAAGATCATGAACTGGTGAGGATGAAAAACACATGGAGGTAATGCTAGCTCATTAGCTAGCTAACTATAGCTAATAAAAATCTAGCAGTACCAGCTCTCATTTAGCTGTTAAAATCAGACACATTTTGGACCCATCGTTTAAAAAATGACTATGAATTTTGATTTCTCAACCTGCTGTTATTGTAAAACTACATATGTGCCGTGCGAGAACAGAAAGCTTGACAGGCTTAGCAACAGTAACTAAGTGGGATGGGGCTTGGCAAACAGTGAATTGATTTAAAAATACCCTACAAAAGTAAGAGCCAAGTTGTAATAAACTGGAATTATCCTTTAAGATAAAGCTGCACCAGGCTGTTTCATACATTACCTGAGAACAGCTAAAACAATAAAAACAGCTACGACAGAGTACGTAGCCTGCTCTATATGTGCAACTTTGTCTTCTGACTAATTTTCAGTGATCACAAAGGTTGAAGCCATAGAAATAAAATGAATAAGAAAGCCATTCCAATTCAAATCAACATAGCAGAATGGTCAGAGTAGCAGCCAAAGATCTAGCTGCCTACTTCCACATTAACGATTTGCGGCAAGTCGCGGATCACATATATTGAAGCACTTCCCACATCCATTCATGTTCATGACAAAACAATGATCCATTAAGTACTAATGTTATTTCTGTTAACCCTGATTGCTGGTGTTTCCTGTCTGTAGGCGGCCTGTACCTTGACAGTGCCTATTACCAGCCGCAGACCCTAGCCACACCTATCATCATCCACCTGGGCCCTCAGGATCTTTTCTGACCCCGCCGATGCCCCGAGACCAGACTCTGCCACAGCCTCGGCCTCCCGTTTAATCCCTCACCCTTATTAAACTCTGTCAGCGCCTCTCAATTACTGCGGTGCCGCCCCTCCGGGTTTCTCCCTCCACACGAGACACGGCAGCAATATTGAAAGCAATATGGAGGAGAAAACACCTTGGGCAACACTCTGTCAAGTCCAGGCCTGGTTTAAGTGGAGAAGAGGCCACAGACGAGACTTTGTTTGACCCAACCCGCTCAGAAAATGTCAATAAAACACAAAGCAATACTTCTTCTGCCTTCGGGAATCTCGACGTGTTCCAAAGCGACTTGACTCGAGTTGGTGAATTCAAACGGACCATCAGCACCGGCACATTCGCTACAATGTGACCAACTGTATGTAAATATATTTACTATCTGTATATATGGATGTATGTGAGTTTTAAATATATAAATATAAACATGTTAATATATTTGAATATGTAAAACCCAACGATGGGAAGCAACATATTTATAATATAGCTCTGAATGTAAATACAGTAGTGACTGAAGTAGCTTTGTATTTAAAGCATTCTCAGATATCTATAAATCTTAAGAGTTGAATACATTTTACAAACTGTCTTTAACACTGTATTGGTATGTTGATGGTATATAATCCCTATTTAAACATGATTACATGTAGTAGATTGCGTAGTCATTTTCCATTTTAAAAGTTCAGGATACAAAATGTCACATACAATTTGACATTTAATGACTTATTATCCAACTAATAAGCTTTTAAATTGTAATTTGTCATCTGTTGTGAAAGTTTCCTGCTGTTAACACGTCTAAAAATTAAATCAATGGTAACCAACCCCCCCCCACACACACACACACACACACACACACACACACACACACACACACAAATCGTATGGGGTCACAAGACGATTAACAGAAGACGACATAAGATAATTATGTTTTATTTCAGACTACAGACCAAAAAGTGAAGGGTTATCTCTGCTAATTAAGAAATATAATAACATTGATCATCTTTAAGTTGTGAACAAAACAAGAAATTTGAGGACATCATTTTGGGCTTTGGGAAATACTGATTGACTTGTTTTTAAACCATTTTCTGACATTTTACAGACCAAACAACTTAATTAATTAGTTAGTTGCAGCCCTTTGCAATTTAGTAAACATAAGGAATCAAGAAATTGTTTCTGGAATTTAATCTAATCCAATTGATCGAGGTCCTTCATTACATTGACGCAAAAATAATAAACATCTAAATTGTGTTTGCAATATTGGCCACAGTTGTCTATCCACCCAGAGAAATTAAAGGGCTCATAACTCAGTTAAATTGATATCATCGCACGCCATAACAACCAACCCCTATTTTATGTGCGTATTTACACTCTAGCCACAGTCAATCTTTCAGTCCCATCAAGCTTGGACAGCATTAGCATGAGCATTGCTAACTTGTCTTGTTCAGCTAAAAAATGTTGGAAAACAAATTTCAGCAAACATGTACTGACTGTAGAGCTGCACAGCAGGTGGTTAGCTTTTACTTAGTATGTTAGCATTCAAGAACTAAAGCTCCCATGGTGCTTTGAGAGCACACATGAGAGCTGTAGTTGAATGCATTTTCTTTTCTTTTTTTTATAAATCTTGGTTTAAATGACGGGTTGCTCCAATTTAACTGTTCTGTAATGTAGTAGATAGATTTATATTAAAATATGGACAGAAAACAGCATCATGTTGACTGAAGAGTGAAACTTTCTATACAAAAAAATCATCTCATTATCATCTCATCATCAGCTAGCTTGGAGACTTCATCTTTCAGACGGATGCTAACTGCATACAACTACTGAAACTTTAATAAATATTCTAAAAGAAGATTGGAAGCCTGAAAATGTGGAACTTCCTTTCAAGGGAATTCATCAAAATAAATCTTAATTGTCCAAAAAACAGGTGAAAACAATTGACTTGTTCTCAACGTAGTTTACAAAATAAAACAAAAGGTACTGTTAAAGCAATTACAACGCCAGTAACCATCAGCACATCACTGTTCACCACTGTGCAAAAGCCTATTTTCGATGAGATTTAAAGCACTCATAAAGTTGAAGCAGTACCACATGAAATGACCTTCTCAGATGTTCTTGGTGCATTATTCCTCGCTGCAGCCCGACTGGAAAGCACAAGTGTCTAAAGCAATATTCAACTCAGGAACCTTCAAACCAACTCAATCTGATCATATGATGTGAACACAAAGACAAAACAAATGAAAGATGATTAATGAGCCGATGCTTTGACAGAATGTGAACGCCACTGTGGATATTTTAGACACCCAATGTCATATTATGTACAGTTCATAGGGTGGATGAATGTCTCTGGTAGAATGTAAAACCACATTTTACTACTTTTAAAGAAGATTTCACAATATCATGAAGGTCAAAAGCCTCAGAGAGGGGAGAGTATACTGTACGTTTTGTTCTGTTTTTATGATTTAGTTCATGGATTTTAAGGTCTAAATGTTGCTATAAGCATCTTGTTTGCCCAATGACATGAACATCTGCGTGTTGTAAACACGGAAATGTATCCTATATGTATCATCCATCCCGTGTGATTTGATCATGGCAATTTCATATCACTTAACTTGAACTGAGAGAAAAGAAATGTAAAGATTGTGAGCAATTTTTCTCCAAATTTGTTCTGTGCTAAAATGTGAATAAATATATAATAATATAAATAAAATATGTTTGTTCCTGACCTCGTCTTCTTCCGATCGAGTTATTCCTCCAGTCCCACTCGGCTGCTGCGGAGCTAATTACATCTGAGCGAAACAGAAAGAGAGTGAAAGAAACGTCTGATTACACACTGCGAGAATCAAATAACAGCCCAAAACAAGACATTCAAATCAGCTGTTTAAATGAAAAGCTGAGGCACTGTGTTTGGAACTCTGCAGGAAGCTCATTTGATCTCCAGTATCCCACTGACGTTCCCCAAATCTCACCTCGGTGCAACATGACATGCACAGCAGTAAGAACATTACAACACAGGAGACTGAAAACAGACTTGCAACATTTGAATTTACCACTGGATTAAAACGAGCACCACTTATTGTCGAGTTAACATCCAGTTTATTGTTGCCAGAAGCATCACACAGCAGAGGAAGATAACCACTCCTGTCATCAGTCAAAGTGTTGATGTTTCTACCTGTTGGTTTATGACTGGAATATTTATTTACGTCTATTAAATAAACTCTCACTTCTCCTATGGCAGTGGTTATTATTAACAGCGCTTCAGTCCCTTGTTACTCATATGGAAAAAAACTTATTTTGGGGGATTTTCAGAGAGTCTAAAAACCTTTGATCTGGCGAAAAAACATCCCCAAAAATATGTCATTAAAAACACATGAAAGCATTCAATTTTAAAGCTTCTATGCCTGGTTTAAATGCTAAACAGCCGACGTGGAGACTAAAGCTTTTCACCTCTAAACAGTAATATTTAAGGACTTCCTGTCTACAGTTTCCATCTCTAGCAGAGAGGTCAGTGTCTTGTTGAGGGACTATAATTAAGATCATTAAAAAAAACAGTTGTTCAGGTCAGGCTAAAAGGTTAAGCATACGTTAGCAAAAACTAATTTCTTATTTTGAAGACTACACACAGCGAGGTGCCGGCCACCAAAATAAAAACACGTTGCACAGCTCTTGTCCAGTACACCAGGCTTTACTGAATGTTTCCCGCTACGTTTTGGTGTAAAAGCGTGGCGAACTGGGGAGAAGAGTTGTGTAACGTGTTTTCATTTTGAAGCAAAAACTAATAAAAAATAAATAAATAATGGTAAAAGCTCCATAAATAAGTTTTTTTTTTTTTAATATCATTTAAAGTTCATTCTTGACATGGTAACAGGAGTTTGACAAAAGAATAGGTCTATTAACTCAAAGGGAAATATCTTGCACCCGGCGCAGCACAAAGCCCAACGCAAGTGTCTTTGCTAGTTTAAGGCCGACGCAGTTGTCCCATCCAGCGCCCGCGTCGTCGTTTAAATAGCAAATGCACCTGCGCCCATGGGGGTGCTGGTCTTACAGGGAGGTGTGTTCAGGTGAATTATTGGTGTATTTTGCTATCTTGAGGCAGTGGAAGTGATCACGCCATTAATCCAACAAAAACCTGGTCTAAAGTCAATAACGCAGCATTTCATTGTTATTTTAACAGCGCATTAGGAAAATGTGCCTAGGCTCTTGCACACCACGCACACACTATGCTTGTTACACACAC
This sequence comes from Sander lucioperca, assembly GCF_008315115.2. Lineage (NCBI taxonomy): Eukaryota > Metazoa > Chordata > Actinopteri > Perciformes > Percidae > Sander > Sander lucioperca. The sequence goes on from NC_050174.1 coordinate 38,313,702, forward strand.
AGGGACGTGCAGCAGCACACAAACATGCAAAAGATGAAAAATTAAAATATTACAATGTGAAATAGTATTATGATGTAAGCTTTCACTTCACACACAGGCAGATCAGTTTCTTCTCCTAAAAATCTCTCCATCCTGCTCAGCAAATCCTTCATCATAATAGCAATGCGCCAAGGTACACACGTGCCTGGCTTTTAAAGGGAATGGGAGATGATTGGTTGATTGATTGATTGTGAGATTGATTGGTTTATTGCATGTTACGCCCAAAACACACCTATGATTAATGAAGACACTAAGTACAACCCTTTGGAACCATGCACCTGGCGCACAGACCCTTTTACCCCCCATTAAACTAGCAAAAGTGGATTTGTACACGCCCTAAAACGCACCTGCGCCATGCACTTAACGCTTAGATCGTTAAAAAAGGGCCGAAAATCTGCTTAACAAGAAACAAGAATAAGCCTGGCCCAACTTAAAGGAAAAGTTAAAAAAAAAAATCTACCACAAGCAGACAGTTAGCTTAGCTTAGCATAAAGACTGGAAACGGGGGGAAACGAAAAGTCCACCTACCAGCTCCTCTGAGGGCCTTTTCACACCTGAAAGTCCAAACCAAGGTTCATGTTTTTATTACATTGTAACATTTGATCCGGTTAGTTTTGGAATTCCACTGCAGTTATGCAAGCGCACTAAAGAACTCTACGTGACAAAACTACGTCCTGTCGTCATCACATACGTAAGCCGTGTCTCCCGATACTTGTAGTTAATTGGTTTGTAGCGGGCTTTCCCGGCCTCTCATATCTGTCAGAGTTTCCAACTGACTGCTGTGGCACTTTTTGCTTTGTTGCGTTTAGGCCTGAACGATTTGGGGGGGAATCTAATTGAGATTTTTCTGCCAGATATCACGATTACGATTCGATTTGAGATTTTTATTTTTAGCTACATACTGCACCTCCTACGATCATGTTAAATCAAGTAATAAAAAATAAATGAAAAATCCACTGAAAATAGGACATTTCTTTAAAACAATCTGTGATATGTAACATTGTTCCAGCATGTATCTAAACCAGTAAATATAATAATGAAAAGAAGAATGAAAAATGTTAAATCAAATGTTACACCAAACATTAAAGGTGCTGTAGGTAGGATTGTGAAGATCCAGGACTTAGCCAAAGAATTTGAACATCGACAACGTCTCCTAAGCCCCTCCCCCCACAAGGGAGAAGGAATGCGTGTGCATGAGCAGTGATTGACACGCAGTTAGACACCCCCCCTGGCCCTGATTGGTGCATCTGAACAGGGAGCTGTGAATTTTGCAGATCGCACTACAGGCTGTAGGTGGTGCCAGAGGAGCCGGATTCTTTTTAAAATTACCTGCTTTATGTAGTTCTACTCGAACATAGGGTCAGTTTCAAATATGACAGAAAGTTAATTTTATAAGTCTTACCTACTGCACCTTTAATTGTTGAATTAATCGTGGTCTTCACGATTAGCTAATCGCATTCTTTCAAATCGCGATTTCGCTTTGAAAATGATTAATTGTTCTGCGGTGTTAAGAAGCAAGACACTGGAACTTTTTTTTTTGAGGAGCTGCAGCATTTATTCAGAGACAAACTGAAACCTAAACTGTACATTTAGGCTACTAAACCGCCAATTTATTAATTTATTCATCCATGTAGACTACATCTGCAGCAAAGTACATCAGATAATCTACTTTTTAAGGAGACTCAGGTCATTTGGAGCAAGCAGCGAAATCCTGTCTCTTTTCTTTTTGTCAACAATTCAAAGCATCCTGCAGTATGGAGGCACAGTGTGGTTTGGGGGCCTCTCAGCTCATCTGAAGGCCAGGATTCGACGGCTCCTGGGAATCTGTTGCAAATTGGTGGGCTACTCAGTGGAGAACGCGTTCACTGCAAGCCACATACTGCACACCGCCAGACTGGCTGACAAAATCTCCCTGGACTCTTCCCATGTGTTGCATTAGGAGAACCAACTCCTGCCCTCCGGGAGGCGCTATAGGGTCCCAGACTGCAGAAAGAACAAATATAAACACTCATTTGTTCCTCTGTCAATATCTCTGCTGAATCAACACAGGAGGGCAAAGAAGTGTTATCATATCTTAGTTGGAGTGGACTGGTTAAGTCCTCTGGGAGGCCAGGTTTGGAACCTGAGTTGCAACAAAAAATGAGTTAAAGTATAAGTCCTCTGGGAGGCCCGAGTTGGACTCGGTTAAGTTGTTCTTATACTGCACTGTAAATTTTATTCTCGTCTTTTATGTTTTTAATTTTTTTTGTTATTGTTTTTAACTGCTCTTTAATGTTTTAATCGTTTTTAACTGCTCTTAAATGTTTTATGTACAGCCCTTTGAATTGCCCTGTTGCTGAAATATGCTATACAAATAAAGCTGCCTTGCCTTGGAGTCAGCAGCTAGCTAACTAAGTTTAGCATAAAGATTGGAAATTGCTAGCTTTGTTCAACAGTAACAAAAGTCCACCAACCAGCACCTTTAAAGTTCACTACTGTAATTAACACGTTCTAATTCATTTGTTTAATTGTTTTGGGTAAGCTCACCAAAACTGAATTATCAACTACAGAATGTTGACATGGAAATAAAGTATTACATCTCTAAACATATATAGAGGGGATGCTCTTTGTTAAACTGAGCGACTGCTCATAAAAAAATCTCTTTTTAGCCCGTCAGTATTTAACTCTATATATATAGAAGTCTATATCCTTGATGTTCCCCTTCCGGGATTGCTCCGTTACCGCCGGAAAATCCGCCGGATTTCACTTGGGCTTCCTTTTTCTTGGCATGCTAACCTCTGGTGGATTTATGAGGACTATGGTTAACTGCTCCTCAGATCTCTGCAGGGTAAATCCAGAAATGGTAAATTTCCATTACCATTTTCTCCTTGAAGTGACATTTTAAATCTTAAAAATGTCGACTTGAGGAAAACTGTCTTTTTTTTTTAGCTTGATGTCAAAGCATCTCTACATTATCCAGTGGGCTTGTAAAGCATTTTATGAGCCTAAAAGATGTTTATCTTCCAACAGTAAATTGTGTTGAAATGCAGACTGACACAAACAGCACTTTCTCAGATTTGTGACAGTGCTGAAAGTGCATTTGGACAGTGACAAAAGAGTGTTATACTGCTGTTTACATCCAGTGTTAGTCGGCAGTCATCCGCTCCCCTGAAAGTGTCCTGCTGCTGACCCATGATGGGATCCAGCAACTTGGCGGCCTCAGACCTCACCAGACAGATTATTCTTTGTTCCCACTGCTCTTATTTCTAGCAGCATCTTCTTGATCTGCCGCAGCGATCGCTCTGAAGTCTGAGTGTCGCAGACAGATGAGGATGTCTCACCCTGTTGGCAGAGAGCCGTTCCTCTCTTGTTTAGTAAAGTACTGAGACAGTGCGACGCCTCTGCGTTGGATTAAATCAGCGGTAAAGGATGGTGTGTGTTTGGTGAGGCAGAAGCATGCAAGTGCAGACGGCCGGAACGATATCAGATGGAGGTTCAGATCCTGCTGGTATTTTTAGTGGTGAGAAAGAAGCCAGAAGGTGTTGGATTACACAACGTGGGCACATGCCGCCCTCACTGATGGCAGTTTGTCATCTTACATCAGCACTCAGGACCACGATGCACTGCAGCGCAGACGCACTTCAGCTGCAGTCTGTTCCCCTTCGCAAACACTTCGTACATCAACTGATTAAGAACAATCACAATGTTTACATTTATCTATGATATCTATGATAAAATGACTTTTTTGATTATTGTTATTAGCTGTAGCATATTAGTAGCAAGATCTACTTTTGTTTTGACTTGTTTGACAATACAAAAAGGAATATAGGAATATGTTTCAGTCATTTGTCTGTCTTGTTAAAAAGCTCATTCTGTTAAAGCAACACCACAGCACTTTTCCTCTTCGGTCCCCCTACAGGTTGGAAGCAGAATTGTCCATTATCATTATCATTCAAACTACAGAGCAGGTAGCCCGATCTGGCAAACTTGCATAGTGTGGTTATAGCCGATAGAGGGCCGCAAAGCGAATGCAGAAGTGGCGTTCACCCTGTTACGAGTTGATGAACCAATGAAACGATTTTGGAAAAATTATTTTAAGGTACAAAAGAATCTTTGGTGTTGCTTTAAAAACATCGTGAGAAAATTGTATCGTGAACTTAAAATCGTATCATGAGTTGAGTAGATCTTTCCCCCTATGTTTGAAAATGCATACACTATATTTGTGACTGCTTGAAACTACATTTATATGAATATCTTATTGTATCATTTTGCTTATTTGCCTTCATTTTTCTTTTTTCTATGTGTTTTTTTCTTCTTTTGTTTGTCACTTTGTAACATCTGTTTTGGTCATTAAGACGATCAGATTAAACGCTATCCTCTTGTTCACTGCATCGCTGACTTGGAGAGAGTTTTTATTTTTTATTTATTTAGTGATTTGTCATTTGATCACATTTAAATCTTTTGATTTTCGAAAATGTTTGCCTCTTTTCTGAAAATGCTCAATTCCAATAATAAATAGATAATTGATAAGTCAGGTTTCTTAAGAACACCTTCAGATTTGAAGATAGGGCTTGTAAAAAGACTTTATTGACTCTCTCAACTTCTATATTTGTTGACAGGAAACCAGAATGGTGTATGCATGTTACATTTTACAATGTAAACAATGTATGTGAATTGATATCTTATATTGGAGATATTTCACAATAAGGTACACAAAATACTGAGTAGTTACCAAGGGAACCACTGAGGAGCTAATCAAGAACCGAGTGTTACCTTTCTAATATTACTGGAAGTTAAGGGCATTTTCACACAGCTTCTTAAATTTACCTTTTAAAGGTATTTGCATATAACTGATCCCCATGTGTTTAACACAAATCAAACTTAGCTTTCCGTACAGCAATGTGTAAAGAGATAATTTGGCGCTAAAGCTGAAACGTTGATGTTGGGTTTTTGAAATTCTTTGAAAATCTCTTTTGAAAACAAACCTTAACTTATGATGTGTTGTACAAATTGTTTTGGTGCTTGAAATGAGTTCACCAAAGTTTTTAGGTTCACAAAGTGGTGTTAATATTAGGGCTGCACAATTAATCGCAATTGTATCGAAATCGCAATATGGACTAGTGATATCCAAATCGCAGGGAGGCGCAATATTTGTTAATGGCAAAATATGTGTCAAACCATTCTAAAATAAAGTATTGTGGTGCTGCAGAGACGTCACGGCCTACAAATCGTATCCTACAGACTAAAGAAAAAATCTTTGTTTGGTACAGATCCTCGCAAAAATCACACTATAATCATTTTATTTTCTTTCAATGTTAATAATTTTCAATGAAAATGAGAATAATGATACAAAAACAATCATTCCCTCCAATATCGTGAATCATATCGCAATCGCAATATCAGTTAAAATAATCACAATTAGATATTTTCCTCATATCGTGCAGCCCTAGTTAATATATGGTAAAAATAGTAGATAAATGGCTGAAATGAAATTTTGTCATATTGCTTTTTGAGTAGGAGTTTTGTCAAACATCATCATGCGTCTTTCGTCCTCAGAGGGTTAAAGACTCAGTGACAGGTGGAACTAGAAGGGCACTCGGGGATCTCACAATGTTAACGCAGTGTGAATTTTCCCAGTCGGGAACTCATTTTTCCAAATATTCCGACACCACATTGATGCAGCACAAATTCCCAATCTCGCAACGTTAATAAAAGTAAAAAATAATTTGTGTATCCGCCCTGTGATTTGGATCTGCTCCAAAATTGAATGGGTTCTTCCTTGGTCCACGCTAAACCCTTTTATCAACTTGCTCATGAAAATCTGGCTAGTCGTTTTTTTTTGTAATCCTGATGACAGACAAATCAGACTGAGGCGAAAACATGACCTCCTTGGCAGAGATAAAATACCTGTTAAAGTTATCAGGAGGATACATAAAAAAGTGAAGTTGGAACATGAAATGATGCTGTGAAGTAACAGGTTGGTCATGTTGAAAATGTGTGAAAACTATGGAGCTGGGCGATATGGAGAAAAATCAAATATCACAATATTTTTGACCAAATACCTTGATATCGATATTGCAGCGATATTAGTGCTTTCACAAAATATTAACACAATGAGATTTTTGATGAATAATCATCAGTAATGTGGATATAATGACTAAGTGGTTAAAGGCAAATAATAGAATAGCTAGAACAGTCTGGTAAGTTCAGAAAATTACATCACTTTACTGTACTGCAGCCTGTGAAACCAGGAAAAGACAACACTTTTGACCCATTTTCATAAAGTTTCTATATCAGAAATTTGGGTTTCTTTCAAGCTAATTTTCAACAAAAAAATAACATGGATGGTTCCTTACAACGGTCTTCACAAGTAAAGTAAATGATCAGTTCACTACTTTGGTTGAATTTGGATGCTTTATTCAATTTTATAGCATTTCAGAAGAAAAAAACATTGAAGAAAGTGACAAAAATGTTTGAAAAAGCTTCAAAAAACATGGGGCAAAAAAACCACAAAAACCTCAAAAGGCGCAGAAAGAATCAACAAAAACATCGGGAAAAGTGACAAAAAAACGTTGAAAAAAGTGACAAAAACATTGGTAAAAGCGACAAAAGTGTCGAAAAAGCCAACGAAAAAAAAAGTTTTAATTTTAAATTTTGACCCAAAAAAACTAAAAGTTGCATGGTCGACGTGGAGACAACACAAGGGTTAAGAAGATATCCAGCCTTTTATATCAATATCAATATAATATCGATATATTGCCCAGCCCTACTATGAAGTGTAATAAACTGTAGGCTAAAAAAATAAAAGGTAACTTCTAATTCCTGCAACCAGGTGACGACTTGGTTCAAAAGGTCAGCAGGGAGACGCAAGAAGTCAGGGCCTAAAGAGAGACAAAAATCAGAACTCTGGGAAGAACAGAGGTTCCTCTCATCCTTCTTGAACAAATGGACAGACACAAGGTCTGAACATGTTTGAATGTGAGACCACAGCCTCCTCTGCTGGTGGACTTTCCTCTGCTTGTTGAGCACACTCACAACTTTTCTACCATGCTCGGGGTTTCCTTTTAAAGGTCCCATGTCATTTCACTTTATGAGGTTATTTCACATTAATATGCGTTCCCCTAGCCTGCCTATGGTCCCCCAGTGGCTAGAAATGGCGATAGATGTAAACCGAGCCCTGGGTATCCCGCTCTGCCTTTGAGAAAATGAAAGCTCATCTGGGCCGATCTGGTTACCTCCCCTCCTCTCTCCTCCTCAATAGCATTTAAAGCTACAGACACAGAAATGGCACATACTAAGGAAAACTCATTGTGGGACTGGCTCTAGTGGCTGTAATTCTGCACCAAGGCTGAATTTCGGGAAAGAGACTTCAGATACAGTATTAGGGGACCACTAAGGTCTATATAAAAGCATCCAAAAAGCAGCATGTCATGGGACCTTTAAAGCTGATATTAGCAGTGATGTTTTTAGAATGAAGCTGCAGATATTTATTTTTAATTTTTATTTGAGATATTGAGAATTGATCCCCTGGGGTTATGTTGTTGATTTATAACATATTACTACAAACAGGCCCGAAATACACACACATGCACAAACAGGACCTATACATGGACAAATGGAGAGTGGGGCTGCCCATTAAAGGCACCCCGAGGAGTTAGGGGTCCGGTGACTTGCTCAAGGGTACCTCAGTAGTGCCCAGGAGGTGAACTGGCACCTCTCCAGCTACCAGTCCACAGTCCATTCTTGGTCCGCACTGGGATTTGATCCGGCGACCCTCTGGTTCCCAAGCCAAGTCCCTACGGACTGAGCTGCCCCAAATATTCATGACAAGATTGGGCAGCTTTGGGGAAAGACAGTCCAACCTCAGAGTCTAAAACAAATAATGAATTCAGGCACCCTTTATGCAGTTTCAAAACAAGTCTTTATGACCTCGACCCCTTTAAATGCTGAAAAAGTTGTAAACTGGGAAACTTTTTACAAAAAAGATTACATCTGAGTTGCAACCTTTCAATAGTTCAACACTTTTTCTTTGCTACAATATACCTCCTCAAAGTCTTCACCTGATTTTCTATCCTTCACTTTCTCCACCTTTCCTTCCCCCTTCTTCCACCTCTACCTGCCCATTTCCTTTCCTGCATCTTTCCTTTTCCTCTCCTACTACACCTTTCCTTACCCTGGCATGTTTTTACTGAAGGTGTAGTCAAAGCAAAAGGTTGAGAAGAGAAAGGGGAACGAACAGGAATGAATAAGAAAGAGAACAGAAAATACAGATATGAGTAAGGAAGAATTAAAAGGGTGAATGTAGACGAGGAAGAAACATAAAAAGAAAGGAGGAAAGAGGAAGGATAAAAGAAAATATTGTAGAGGAAGACGGAGGGAAGAAACAACAAAAGTGAGAGAAAAGGTAGGATGGCAGAAAGTGAAAGAAAGTAAAGAAAAGAAACGCAAACGGGAGTCTTGAGGCAGTAAAAACAAGAAGAAGAAAACGAAGGACAGAAAACGACGGAAAAACACAACGGGGAAAAGTAGGACAGAAATGAAGATGGAAGGAAAACAGAGAGAATGGAGGGAAAGATGGGAGGGGGAAGGAAAAAACAAAAAGAAAGGAAAGGAAAGAGAGTTAGGAAGAGACAGAAAGAAGGAACATGGACGTAAAAGGGGAAAGAATGGCATGAGAACAGAAGTAGGAAGGGTAGAAAAAAGAACCTTGCTTCATCATTTCAGCAGATGTTAAATTAAACCACTAGATGGCAGCAAACCTCTCAGACAGTCTGAAACCGAGGCTGCTCTGTCTCTTCTAACACTCAGAACGTACAAAACACTTTATTGTCTCTCAAATATCTGACTTCACACGGGGGCTTTATCTCATAGAGCAGGGGTCTTCAATGTTTTTTAAGCCAAGGACCCCTTAACTGAAAGAGAGACGGAGCAGGGACCCCCTGCTACATATAGTGTATAAAATTAAGTTGCATATTATACTGGGCCTACAATAACATGTAGGGTGGCCTAAAGCCTTTATACATACTGCACTTTTTTTCATAGAATACTAAGCTATTAAAATAGCCTAATAATTGTTGGCATGATTTTATAAATCATGTTTTAATGTTAAACATACATGTGGCACAGGGAACCCGTAGAGTTAACTTTATCTATGGATGGCCTTAGTGACTACCTTACCTATAGGCCAGTAAGCAGTAGGGATTTATATTTGCTAACAATATGTTTGATTGTTTTCATGTTAAGACTTTTTTATTTTTTTTAATTCTCCAATAATTTGGAGGCCCCCCTGCATTGACTCTGAGGACCCCCTAGGGATCCCGGATCCCCCGTTGAAGATCCCTGTCATAGAGCTTCAGTGAATCAGACAGCTAGCTAGACTATCTGTCCATTTTCTGTTGCACAACTAAAACAACTTTCGAACGTTCCACCCAAACAAGTTCTTTCCCGAGGCTATTTTGCAGCGGCACCGTGGCTCCGTCCGGCGCTTAGCCAAGATGATTGTGATTGGTTTATAGAAATGCCAATGAACCAGAAGACGTTTTTCTCCCATCCTGGAATGCTATGTGGAGTACCCAGACCTTCCTCCGCAGCACTGTGGAGGAAGGTCTGGCAATGCGAGACTAGGTATTGAATGACGAGGCATTTTTCGATTCTCAATACTTTAGAGGCAATTCGGTTGGTGCTTAAAAAGTATTGAATTCAGTACCCAGCCCTAGTTAAAGTGGGAGAAGAAAAAGTTTGAAAAGTTTTCTTTCAATCCAAAATGCCTAAATTTAGCTTATTGGAGGACAGATTTCCTGCTTTATTTCTTATGACATTTAATCACGTTGGGCTTTAAGATGCTTTTTCGTCCAAACAAACGATTCGAACGCATCATTTTGGACTGTGGGAACTTTCCACTATTTCCTGAAAGACTAATTAATCAACATAAAGAGTTGCATCCGTAACTCAAGAGATGAAAGATTAAATCTCAGTCACATGTGAGGCTGGAGATTAGCATGAGAGCTGTAGCCTCACTGTCGTTCTGCGGCTGCACCTGCAGATCATGAGACGGACTGATAACAGAGCTTCTGTCTCGCCCCTCAACACTGGGCTGTATTGTAGTCAAGCAGCTGGAGGCTAATCAATCCAGCCAGGCCCAAAATCAGCCAGAATCCCCAAAGGAGTGGCATTATTTTGTTATTTATTATTTCTCAATTATTAAAAATCTGTGAGAAACAGTCAGTGAGGAGGGATTTCAAATGCAAAAAAGTGAAAATATTAGTACGTCCAGCTTGTTTGATTATTGTGAACACTGCGTACTGTACCTGGGCACGGTTGGCCCAAGTCCACGTAAAGAAAGTATTATCAAGTACAGTTCATGCACATGGTTCGCATCAGGTGTGAAAAGCCTAGAACCTCTTTGGGGGTGCGAAAAATCCCTGCAGAAAAACCCTGGATGGGGGGCAGCAGTTCAAAGGTCTAAAGCCAGGCTAATACTAATGCATATAAAGAATTAAAACAGAATTTTGCACAATTGGCTTTTTATTTAACATAAGGGAGTATTAGCTTTTGTTTGAGGGAGAATTCAAATAGAAACGGAGGTTTCGATATGAACAGCTGGTAAATAGTTCCAGGTTATATGTGGCTCGGGTTAGTCCATCACTGGGGAATAAATGCAGTCAATGGAAGAGACAAAATTAACCGCATTAAAAATACATTTTACACTATTCGACCCAGAACTGAATCCTCCGTTTTCTCTCTAGCCGCTTGCTGCGGTCTGAAATATTAATGCAGCCTCTATATTCTCTATACAGACTTCTGCTCCACTCACACTGTGACTAAAAGATGAATGACAGAAAGAGAAGAGAAGTTAACTGAGGTCCTTGGGAGACAGAGAGGTAGCCTAACAGTTTGAGAATGCAGTTCTGTTGTATGGGAACGTACGTTTTAGGAGACAGGGTTGGTATGTGAGTAGCTTTTGCCCCATAGATGCTAGTCTGATTGTTGTCTAAGTACTGTAAGTAGCATTCCTGAGGGCCAAATAAAATCAGAAATGTGGGGAGCTAATCTGATGAAACTTAAGTTAATTATTTTTCCTTCAAAGTTAAGTCAAAATAGAACTAGATGATAGGGATCTGAACTAGTTTGTTACCCAGCTGACATTTTAACATCATGAATGCCAAAGAACTCGTGACCACATGAAAACCACGTGTCTCCAAAATACTGTATAATGTCATTGATATTTTTTAGAAAAGATTGATGCCCTTGCATTCGATTACAGTCTAATTGTGTTTTAAAGTGATTTATGATGGAGGATTTAAATCGAGCTGAAACTCAAATTGAAGATAAGCCATGGATGTGAAATTACAGAAGGGCAGATCTGCATTGTAAAGAGCTGTAGTGCCAAAAAACAACATTTGCTGTCACATCACCTTACTGATGGACTGTTAACAGCGGTGGAAGAAGTATTTAGATCCTTTACTGCAGTAAAATTACTAATGGTGCATTGTGAAAATACTCCACTACAAGTAAAAGTTCTGCATATTACTTCGGCATTAATGTGCATGTTGCATTTTAATGCTGTAGATGTTTAAGGTTGTGCTTATTTTAACTCCTTTACATACTGATGGATAGTTTAATCTACATTAATGTATCATCTTCTATAAGATCATCATATGTTTGTAGTGTCCCTGCCCTGTGAGAACCACGTATCTCTAAAAACTTTTAAAACTTTTCATGGTGTCAGAACAACAGCCCTGTTTTCAGCTTTGGGGCGATGCATTTTCCAGCTGATCCAAGAGGCTTTTAAAAGACTTTATTTAGCTTAAGAAGTAGAAGAATTTTCTGACACACATAAAGGAACACTTCATCCTTCAGTTCATCAAAAACATTCAACATCAACAGTAGTGAAATAGTCAAGTAGTGAAGTAATGTCTGATTTCAACCCAAACTACAATCTTTTTTATAAACATAACCAAGTAGTTTTTGTGCCTAAAGCCCCTGACACACCAAACCGACGGCTGTCCGTTGGCAGAAAAGGCAGTCGGACTGATCAGTCGGCTCCCCGAGGTCCAAAAAGTGCCTCAGAACACACTGAAGCGACGTTGACTTGAGCGTGTAATACGTCTCCATAACAGCAGTATTTGAGATGTCCGACGGCCGATTATCGGGCTGGTGTGTCAGGGCCTTTAACATAACTCAAATGTGACCGTTTCACAATGTTAACAACAGGTTTAAAACCGCAACCATTACGTTCTCTGATTTAGATGTGAGGACGGAAAACGCTCCTGTGAGTCATATTAGAGGGTAGGAATAATAGACCAATATCGGAGTATGGTTTGGAGGACTTGGTTTTCACTGGATAGGGAGGGGATAAAAAAACCATCACCAGTCATCTGAACTAAAGCTGTCATACAAATGTAGTGCAGTAAAAAGTACAGTATTTACCTCTGAGATGCGGTGGAGTAAAAGTATAAAGTTACATAACATGGAAATTAGGGCTGTGCGATATGAGGAAAATATGCGATAAAGTTGTTGAATATCACGATTATGATATTACTTGCGATAAATAAACAGATATTAAAATGTACTCTGTTCTGCATTTCTGCTGCTTTTAGTATTTTGCTAAATATTTTTGCTTCTGAATTGCTTGCTTGTTGAATTTAAAACAAATGAAAGGAAATCTTTTCCAACATTCTTTTATTGAACAAATTGAACATTGAAAAGAAGAACAGCTACATTTTCGTTCAACTAACACAAAAAAATCTCTGAGTGTCTTTCACGATATGTCGCAGCCTTTTGCAATGCGTTTATTGCGCCAGTTGATATGGCGATGCCGATAATAAAACGATATATTGTGCAGCCCTAACGGAAATACTCAAGTAAAGTACAAGTACCTCTTGCATGACTAAAATGTACTTAAAGGCATCACATGGCTGATTACAGCAGTAGGAAGCAAAGCTGCCCACCTGCCTTCCATGCAAACCCAACCATCTCTGCAACACACACACACACACACACACACACACACACACACACACACACACACACACACACACACACACACACACCACACACACATACACACCATAGTTGGCCATAGATTACGCTGCTGCTGCTGTTTTAATGATTAATTAGCTGCTGGTTCCATTATTGATGCTGTGTTTGTGTGCGGCAGAAAAGCCTTGCTGAATAATAGATTGAACCCTGACTGCTCCTGCTTTTGGGGAGGGAGGGGAAGGCAAAGGAGAGGAGTAAGGGAGCAAGGAGGGTAGGAAACATATTAGGGTGGAAGGAATATAGGCAGGAAAGGTCATGGGAAGAAGTCATGGTCCGCTATATTTACTTTGTAAACACTGAATGTGACAATATTTTATACGTGGTTAGATGCCTTTTAGTTTCCCCCTTTCCCCCAGTTTTCTTCCTCATGTGACTCTTCTTCCTTCAGTGAATGTTGGCTCTGTGTAGGTTTTTGTAACATAGTCTGCAGTAATTGTGCTGTAATTGCAGTTCAGGGTTCCATGAAAAAGAGATTTACGTCACCAATCTGGTTAAACAAAGGTCAATTATCTTTTGACATGGTGTATTAGGGCCATTATAGGTAAAAAAAAAAAAAGTAAAGAACAAAAGGTAATTTTCTGACATATATCCTTACAGTCGTCAATTTCTGAAAAAAAAAAAAAAACTCAAATATTCTGGAGATTATAAAGTTTATTTGCGACAAAAAAGTCATAAGTTCTCTGAAAAGTTCTCGCTTGCCTCCAGTGGATGACCTAATCAAATTATACTTTGCAATCTGATTTAGCAGCTAATATGGTATACCATGACAAAAATAACACTATTTTTCCGAGTGTTGTTCTGGTAAATTTTGACATTAATCTCAGTGAATTTGGGACTTTTTCCCCCGCAAACATATGACTTTATGATCTCAGAGAATATTCAAGTTTTTTCTCTTAACTTTCCAACTTTAATCTTGAGTTTTGTCTCTGAATAATACCCTCCTCCATAATTCATTTTTTAACCTACAATAACCCTAATTTGCTGTTGTAGTTATACCATTCTAATGTTTATTTTGATAGTAAACATTGCGGTTTGAAAAAGGTATTACTTGTCTGCACATCCACTATTTTATGTTACCTCTGTTCTTCTTGAAGTTGTTAAAAACAAAGTATATTTTAACCCTGTTATCTGTTTTACAAATGGGAGGGGATGGTTGGGGGGGGGGGGGGGGGGTAATGAAGTGTTACTGGAAATGAGGCCTATTTGTTGAACATGTCCTGCTGTCAGATACTAGTGAAGAGTGTTAGTGAAGGTTTCAGGCTCCCCAAAGTCCTTGGAAATCATTCAGCAACATCCTCGTGTAAACTTTTAGCTCGAGTCAAGAAAAGGAAAACAAACAGTGGTTTCACTGCAAAAAAAAGAGCAGCGTGGAGTTAACTTGGATGGTGCCGAGTATTTGTACAACATTTATTAAAATCAACTCAAAGTGAAAACAGCTTTGTTAACGTGACAGCTGCGGTCTACTTCTGCCAAAGCCGCACAACAATCTCATTTGTCGAACTTGGCAGGAGGAATGTGAGTCTAACAGTGATGAAAAGACTCTCATTATGAACTGAGGAGGAACCCTTAAAGGGCAGTGTTGTCCCGGCTATCTTTGGCTTCGAGCTTACCGAGGTTGTTAATTAGCAGTCTTTGTATCTTGACAGTATGTTATGCCATCAGCTCACTAAGTGTTTATCAGACTTCCACATGTAGCTGTGCTGAGGCCAGATTGAGTTTGTGTCTGTTTATGGCCATGCTGCATTGTGATGCCTTGCTCAATACAGTTTAAGGATAGGAAGGAGGAAGCCTGTCTTAACATAATACTCACATCATATATTTTTGCTCATTAAGATATATATTTAACATTCCTCCTGTCCATGTAAGTAAGTAAAGTTTATTTATACAGCACTTATCACAGACAGAGTCACAAAGTGCTTCACAGGCCAAAACAATAAACACATTGGGCGCCTGGGTAGCTCACCTGGTAGATCACCCGCCCATATATAGAGGTTTACTCCTCGATGCAGCAGCCGTGGGTTCGACTCCGACCTGCAGCCCTTTGCTGCATGTCATTCCCCCTCTCTCTCCCTTTTCAAGTCTAAGCTGTCCTATACAAATAATTAAATAATTAAATTAAATGCCCAAAAAAATATTCTTTAAAAAAATCAAAAAAACAAACAAACATTAAAACAAATCAATTATCCAGACTGATCTCATGAAGTGGTGTATGTATGACACACCAATTTGTATGCCATTATTGGCGTGTTATAAAGATGCATACTCCCTTTTTAGCGTGTTTATTAACACTGTTTGGCCTCCATTGACTTACATTACCTTGGGATTGCGTGTGAATTTACGCCGTAGGGAGTAGTATGAAACGGCGAAAATCCGCGTAAGGAGGTTGGTTGGGGTGGCGGATGGGAAAAAAACACAGGACTTTCACCCAAGAAAGTGGGGATCGCATCCCACGTGTGGCGTTTCCTCGCTCTCTTGTTTGTGTAAAGCCAACCCCGTTCTTCTTTTCCTAAACTCAACCGTCTCTTTCTTCTTTTCTTAAACCCAACCGTAGCTTTCTTCTTTTACTAAAGCCAACCCCGTTTTTCTTTTCCTAAACTCAACCGTAGCTTTCTTATCGCGATAACACGTTCTCGCGATACTACGTTGTTCTCGCAACAACACGGCAAGACGGCGATAACACGCCACGTGGCGTGTATGTTTACGTCTGCCTTATACAGTGTAGATATACACACGGATAGCTCAAAGTGCGTACAGATAACACACCACTTGGCTTAGAAAGTCGGCGTGTATGTTTACGCGGTCATGATGTCACGTTGAATTATCATAAAAAGCACAATGAATCACAGTAAATCATAGTAAAACACAAAAGCATAAGATACATAGTAATACAGTCAACAATGTGGCTAAACGAACGCCTAAATAAAAAGATGCGTCTTTAACTGCTTTTTAAAGATTTCAACAGAGGTCGTCACTCTTAAAACATGTGGCAAAGCATTTCACAGTTGCATGCTGGTAACCAGTGGCAGCAATTGAAATTTAAAATAAAAATAGCGCCTGGGGCACAAAGTTACAGTGTCTTGGACAATTCTGGACAACCTATTATTACTAATGAAATGATAACGTTTATGCAACATAGAATTTGCATCATTTTAATTGTTAGGTGTTCAAATTCGAAAATTTGGGGTGGTACCACCCGGCACAAGCTCTGTGCTACGTCACACGCGCGCTCACACATAAAATCGAACATAGAGAGAGCGACCCCAGCAACAGGGTGAAAACTAGGGCTGCACAATTTATCGCAATTTTACCATAATCGCAATATGGGCTAGTGCTAGCACTATATACACAATGCACAATATATCTTTTTTTTATCGTCATTGCGATATCATATGTCGCAATATACATATTGCAAAAGGCTGCGACATATCGCGAAAGACACTACGATATTTTATGTGTTAGCTGAAAGAAAATATCAGTAGAAAACTGCACTTTAAAATGTTCTTTTGTGTCGTTCTTTTTGTAGTGCTGCCTTTTATATTCAATTCAATGTTCAATTTGTGTAGTAAAAAAATGTTGGAAATGATTTCCTTTCATTTGTTTTAAAATCAACAAGAAAATTGTTGTACTAAAGCAGAAAAGTCGAAAGCAAGGTAATATATGTCGAACCATTCTGAATTAAGTATTGTGGTGCTGTAGAGACATCCCGGCCTACAAATCATATCCTAGACCGAAGAAAATATATTTGCTTGGTACGGATCCTCGCAAAAGTCACACTATAATAATTTCAATTTTAACATTTTATTAATGAAAATGAGAATAATGATACAAAAATGATTATTCCCTCCAACATCGTGAATCATATCGCAATTGCAATATCAGTCAAAAATAATCGCAATAAGATATTTTCCTCATATCATGCAGCCCTACTGAAAACCATGTGCCATCAACATGCTGAGGTGGCTGAACGACGCATTGATGCAGTTAATGATGAACCCCATTAGAAATCAACAAGAAACAGTCAACAACCAATGATGAAAAGAATGTATGAGAACTGATTGAGAACCTATAGCGTAACTTCTATTTTTGATTCAGATGTACTAAGTGCAGAGAACAAGCAGACCTCCATGGCAGAACTGAGTCACAGAAGTGATACAAGTTAGCTTGCATATTTATGATAATAATTTGTTAAATAAATAAATGATTTTAATATGTAGAATGAAAGTTGGAGAACTCAAATTTGGGAGATTAGTTGTAAAGTCTGGGACAGTTGAGAGTAGAATTAGGGACAGTTGCGTAACACTGAGGGGAAAAAAACTTACTCAAGTATTTCTATTTTCTGCTACTTTATGCTTCTACTTCACTACATGTCACTGGGGAATACTGTACGTTTTACTCCACTTCATTTATTTGGTAACTAAAGTAACTTTTCGTTTAAAGAGGAACTTAACACCAGGCTGAAAGTAGTGTGTTTCTGCCCTGTCTGGTTAAAAGTGTTAAACCTGTTACACCTGTAACCACGCCCAGAAGTAATACACCTGTACCTGCATCACTGCAGCAAGGTGACAATAAGCCACTAGGAGTCAGCACAAACAAGGTTTCAGAGTTAATAACTAGACAGCACTTAATGCAGAGAGAGAGAGAGAGAGAGAGAGAGAGAGAGAGAGAGAGAGAGAGAGAGAGAGAGAGAGAGCTGGAGAGAGGCAAAGGCAAAATAAGTAGATAATTGTATATATTATCATTTTCATTTGTTTTCTTTTTCTTTCTTTTTTTTAAAAATATTTTCTTTTATATTATTGTTTCAACGTAGCCTTCGAGGGACATACACAGAATGTGTTTATTATCTGCAATTATATCATAATTATCCTGTTTACCTGTATTATTATATTTGATGTATTTACTCCTTGTTGCTGTTTATATGTGTGTTTGTTCTTATGCTTTGGCAACACAGATGTATTTTTTTGTCATGCCAATAAAGCAAACTGAAATTGAAAATTTAAATTTATATTGAGAGAGGGAGAGAGAGAGGGAGAGAGCGAGAGCGAGAGCGAGAGCGAGAGCGAGAGCGAGAGAGAGAGAGAGAGAGAAAGAGAGAGAGAGCGAGAGAGAGAGAGAGAGAGAGAGAGAGGGGAAATGCAAGAAGAGTTTTCCTGGCAGGGGTGTCTAATGATATCTCATGGTTTCTCTTTTTTTCCAAACTTTGCTATCACTTTTGTTTATGTTGCGTGAGAAGGTTGCCCTCCTTAAGCCGCCCCCGAGCCCTGGGGAAGAAGCTTGCTGTCCGGGGTCATATTCCGTCGCCCTTTCACCTGACCTGGCCAACCCCCTGACACATTGGGTGAGAGCCTGTTTGTGTGAGGAGAGCCTTGTGACCGCTTACATAACAACTGATAAGAGTCAGTTGTGGCTCCCTGTTACATTCGAGATGTCTATAAGTTGTTAGAAGTTCCAGAGGTTTCCCCTCTAAACTTCTCATATGGTTACATTAAATAACAGTTTGAGGACCAAAAGGTCAAATTATCACATATTCCAGAAAAAAAGATTAAAAGACCCAAAAATAAATCCAGTGCAATTTGATTTAATGCTGTACCCTTTCATCTCTTGTTTGCGTCACACCGAATAGCTTGTGTTCCCTTGAACTCATACACATTTACATTGGAATTTAAATTCAATACAGCCACATACTATACCTTATACAACAAGTCAATTGTGGTCTGACCTCCTCTGCATACAAACGTTTGAAAAAAATATTTTACTTTACATAACAAAAAAAACTACGTCACTTCAAGTAGCTTTTGTGCTAAACATAACCAAACTGTGAACGTTTCACGTTAACGACGTGTTTGAAACTGTAACTGTTAAAATTAGTCAAATTATCTCCAATACAGAGAGCTACACCTTTAAAAATACTGCTTTGTTAATGGATCAGTAATCCAACAGTGTAATATACAATATAATACTGACAGAGAGCCCATTCTGCCTGCAGAGTAAGTACTTGTACTTTTATAGTTAAGTACATTTTCTTAATTTAAAGTGCTCATATTATGCTTTTTGGCATTTTACCTTTCCTTTATTGTGTTATATATCTTTTTTGTGCATGTTATAGGTTTACAAGTTTACAAGTGAAAAAGCCCAAAGTCCACCCCAAAGGGACTTACCATCTCCAACAGAAAACACTGTTCACAAACTGCTCCAAACAGCTCTATTGTAGTCCAGCCTTTACTTCAGAGACAAATGTGTGTCATTATGTAACACACGTTATAATACTCACCTAGCTGCTAGCATGGCACACCCTCATACTCTGCTTCTGACTGGCTAGTAGTTCTTACCTAGCTACTGCGCATGTGCGACTCCCAACAAAGATGGAACAGAAGTGAGATGTCTCACTCTGTAGCTAAAACAGAGAGCTCAACACACAGGCTGAAAAGAGGAGCTGCAGCAATTTGGTGTTTTTTGAAAATCAAACCATGTAAACCTATTCTGATGTAACCTCTAAATACAATTATGAACCTGAAAATGAGCATAATATGAGCACTTTAAAAGTTTTAGTTAGTCACATTTTGAATGCAGGACTTGTAACTGAGTACTTCTAAGCTGTGGTATTGATACTTTTACTTAGGTAAAGGATCTGAATACTTTCTCACCACTTTTTGTAACATTGATCTTAATTTAATTTTGTGAACTGCATCTCCTCCCTGCAGTTTGAACAAATGACGCATTATCTCCTTTCACGAAACACTTACATCACTACTTTTATCTAAACTGAATGAACAGCTTATCAACCTGTAGAGACATACATTGCATCTCTGACATCTTCAAAATCCTCATATTTGTACTTTGATTATTTTCATGTTTTTGTTTTAATCACACACTCTCTCCCATGAGCTGATAGAATGCTACAAACTCAGGCAGATAAGATGAAAAATTCACTAACCAAAATTTTTTTGGTTGTTCCTGAAAAGCCGACATGTTGGAGATAAGAGTTTAATAATAAGTGTCACTGGAAAGTCGACAGGCAAAGTGAAGAAACTCTCTCTCATCCATTTAAAGACATGATGTGGTTAACAGCCTCCATACAAACTGCAAATCAAAAAACTCATGTTTGAAATATTTTCATGACACATTAACATTAAAGTTCCTACATTCATCCATTATTTTTCCTAAAATGGCTTGTTAGCGTTGTTACCATGTCCCATTTAAACTGAGAACCAGCTGCTGCTACAGTCTGAATGTTAAGAATGCAAACAGGCCACTGCTTTAAAACAACACTTTGCTTTATTGGTTCAAACTTCACCCGTTCTCCTGTTTGGTAACTCGCTCTGACAGATTTAAAACACACCTGAAGCTTGTTAAATAAATCTATCATATAAAGAGATGACAACAACAGGCTTTTTAGATCAGCAGCCAAGTGTTGACTGTTGTTAACTGGTATGTAAGTCACTGAAACAGAGCTAGATGTTCTGAACATAGAGATGTTATTACAGTATGGTGTGTAATTATGTAGTTCTATCTGTGTGAGGACCAATTTGTGTTTTACATTTTGTAAGATAAGACATTTTTGGAAGGTGGGGACAGTTTGTGGGTTAAAGGTAGAAGACACACTCATATCCTTATGTAGGAATTGTTTTGTAATTTGTAAAGCAATCAAAGTCTCACAAAACATTACAGGTCCCATATCGTAAAAAGTGAAATTTGCAGGTCAAGGTGCTATATAAATATTGTGAAAGTATTAAAACGCTCAATCCACAAAGAAATGCACATAGTCCGTATTCAGAAACTTTCTTAAACTAGCTATCAGGACTTGTGATTTCACAACTGTACCATATATAGGTAGAAAGTGCCTCTACATTGCCTTTACAGTCATTCCCCGGCTGCAATGACGGTGCAGAGAAGCCGAGAGCACAGCTGCGGAAGAGCCGGACACGTTGACCAATCAGAGCAGACTGGGCTTTTTCGAGAGGGGGTCTTAAAGAGACAGGCGCTAAAACGGAGCGTTTCAGACAGAGGGTGAATACAGGCATATTCAGACAGACGGCGTTTGTTTTAAGCCCCCAACGTCGTCTTCCAGGCAGCTGCCTGGAAGGCACTAGGATTAGGCAATGGTTAGGGTTAGGGTTAAGGTTAGGGTTAGGGTTAGGTGCCTTGAAGTCAACGGTCGCACCGCTGCCTTGAAGTCGACGTTGGACAGACAGTATGTGAAAAATAATGTGTTTTTTTTAAGATTAAAGCATACAAACATGTTTGAGTAGAAACCAAAAACATAAATATAAACCTGAAAATGAGCATCATATGGGGCCTTTAAATATCAGCTGACAAGACAGAAGAACTGTTCAGACCTGGGTGTCTTGGGTGATCTGATCACAAGGGGACAGCTCTACACATGGCAATTGAATACTTCTCCACATGATCGGATCTCGCTTCTAAAGCTAGACAGATATATCGGTTGGCCTAAAAAACAATCCACAATGCCACATGCTCATCGTTGTCCTCTATTGTCAATCACACAAAAGGAGATGCCCAGGTGAGAGCAGTGTTCCTTAGTTGAACCTTTTTAATTATGTGACAACACACAAATTGTTTTAAAATTCAGCATCTGAGCTGGGAAACAAAGATGATGAAAGTCAATAAAATAATTAATGAAAAAATAACATGGTAGCAAATTAACAGCAACTGATGACATTTCTAAGAGCTGATGGCAGGAGCTAAAGTACAAATTTATGATTTTGAGACTCCGGTCCCTTTAAGACTTGGTTTTAGCACTGTGGGTCCTCATGAGGAGACGTACAGTTTGTTTGTTTATATGGATTCCTTTCACTCAGTGTAAATTTTCCAGTAATGTAATCTCCTTCAGAAAGTCCGGTAAAGGAATAAACTCAAGTCACCTCTGAAATCGGTCACTGAGTTCCTGCTGATGTAACATCTCCAATGATTTTGTTTACATCCAGGAAATATTCCGGCTTTTGCTCCTATTCAGAAAGAGCCATTACTCCTACTAAGCCGTGCACATGGCTAAAATGAATATTCCACTAATATTCCTGTTATGTATTCACATACTGTACATGCAACCATCAAAATAAGATTTCTTGCTGACCGTAGAAACATAGCCTCCCTGTTTCATTCCTTCAACCACCTTCTTGAAAAGGTCGGCGTTGTGATATTTGCACATATCCAAAAACCTGTTGATATCCAAGTCTTTCATAATGTTTAAAAGTAGGTGTGTTTCTCCTTCTGATCAGAGTTGTGGGCTTTTTCTTTTGGGCATTCATTTCTACCCTAGTAGGCTAGTTGGTTTGTGTCCAAGACACAGAGCTGACCGTAAACAGGCAACAGGCAACAGGCAGTGTGCCGAAAAACTGCGGTGAAAACCTCAATTGAGATGCATTTTCAACTTCACAGCTTCTACTGCCATCTGCCTTTGTAGGGTAAAAAATAAAACAGGAAGCTTACTGTAATGAAATGATAAACTTTAGGTTAAAAAAAGTGCTTGGCCACAGAGGGCGTGTGTGAGTGAGTGAGCTGGAGAAGAATGAAAGGAAGTTAGAATAATGAACAAAGAGGGAAGCCAAGGAATTTCAGCACTCTGTTTCAGAGGTTCCCACCACAGACCTGGGCAGCAGCAGACCTTACACTGCTAAAAATGTCAATCTTCTAAAGTGATTTAATGAAGCAAAATATATTCAGTCAAATCTATGTTGAATGCAATGTGATACTCTAATAAACTAATACAAAAACAAACATTTAGAGTACGAAGTGTACTTTTACTCTGCACAGTTATGTAAGTACAGGAATCTTAATATTGTTTCAAAGCTAACGTGGTAATGATTTTTGACTCATGGATGTTTGAAGAGATGCATTAACAGTATTGGTAGATATTTTTTGCAGCGCAGTATTCTTTGGCCGTGATAATCATCAGTGTTTATATTGTCTCTATTTCTGGTTATTGGAGGCTCTCACACACACACACACACACACACACACACACACACACACACACACACACACACACACACACACACACAAATACAAATAAATACAGGGACCCAGATTACATCATACGGCTATTAATTAATTCTTTTTTTGTGTAGTCTACCTGTACTGAACTGCATAAAAACAGCAAAAGGTATAGAAAAGAAGTGTGTGTGCACACTTACTTTTGTCTTTGTGAGGACCGAGTTATAGAACTGAAAGTGGGGACATTATTTCAATCCTTGCTCTTTCAAAGAGCATTTAAGGTTATACTTAAAGTAAAGTACTGCTGTAAATGTACTTAGTTACATTCCACAACTTTGTTTTACTGGCCCTTCCTAACTCATTATTTCTGTTTCTCAGAACTGTTCACGGTATAACTGTAGTCTTTGTGTCTGTGTTGTATGCCTATCAGTGCATATATACTGTATCTGGCTGTGTCCATGTGTGTGTGTGTGTGTGTGTGTGTGTGTGTGTGTGTGTGTGTTGTCCTGGCTCCAGGCTCATTTCCTCGGCTCTAAGAATAACCAGCAGCATGAACAGGCTGTTTTCACTCTGATTGCAGATAAGACCTCTACCTTCTTATCGCTCAGGTTCCCAAACACGCTACATTAAAACACCCAGACACACACACGCATGCGCACGCACACATCATTTTTTACTTTTATTAACATTGCAAGACAGATAGAGCGAGAGATATTGGAAAAAAACTGACATTGCAATATTTTTTTTCCTGCAATATATATTGCGATATAAAAAAAAAGACATTTTTACAAGATGACATGAATAGCTCTATTTGGAAATAAACCATTCTCAACTACTGGGGTGATTTTGTAGGGGAGTGCAGCTACCTAAAAATAAAAATGAAAAAGGAACTTTTCTTACATGAACCAGTCTTTCTTGAACTTGCTTTACAAACACAAAAGCAAGTAGCACTGTGACTACTCTTCTGAAGTGATTTTGGAGAGGGAAATTAGATTAAATATACTGGTTGACTGACGTGACACCATATTCATATAATACTATCAATCAAGGCTAAAGTCAATGATATTAATAATGCATGCATGTTGCTTCCTCTAAATTTCAGGTTGTGGTCGACTAGCGGTGCCTGCTTTTGTTTGATAAATTGATTAACAGTGATTGTGATTGGTGGTTTACTGAGCATGCAGACCTGCATGTCACGCACTAGCAACAAACTCTGTGTATCCAAGAACACTTAAATCAGTGTTAATTACGTTATATCAGACAGACTTCTGTTGTAGATTAGTGTTACGTTTCCAGCATCGCGGCTCCGAAACGTAACGTTAGTTGGGGCAGACACCTTGATTTTTAAGGCTAACTATTAACTTAAGCCTGGCTGGTAGCAGCTTTCTGGCAAATGCGGTGAAAGAAGGCCGGGAGACATTGTGATAACGTTGCATTAATCAGGTGATTTACTTCGTCTTTGCAGCCAACATATAACACTGACTGTACATTACCCATGGAAGAGCATCACTGTGTCTGCGGCAGCTGCCGCTTACGGTACTTTTCTACACACGGGAGCATTGACATATATAAAATGGACCAACAGATCCCGTTGCTCTGGACAGAGACCAGTGAAGGATATTAGAAGCACTTTTCCGCTGATGGCTGAGCGTTACTGCGCAGCCTCCAACTGAGAGAGACGACGTAGATGTGACGTGAGCAACCTGTCTGAAAGTTGTAAGTCTTCTGGTAGCTGTGCCAAGAGAAATCTCAATCATTCCCAATCTTGCAGAGACGGAGAGCGTAGGTATATGTAAAGAGATAACATAGGCACAGGCTAATTATTGCTAACTAAAATGCTAGTTAACATTAGTAATTAAACTTAAACAGCTAATGTGAGTCCAAACTGTCTGCGAGCTTCTCCTGTACTGTACAGTAATTTCTCTACTGTGCGACAGTAAGTCGCGTGGTTATGACACAATCGTTAGCCTATTTTTACAAAAGCGTCTGCTACGGAGCCATAACGTGAGATACAAGGTAATGGAGCCTTTAATACATTGTTGTGTTTCTTTAGAAATAAACAATGGACAAATAGAGTCTTTAAACGCTTCAGATGTAAAGTTATTCGCTGTCAAAGTGACGTCAAAATGAATGGCAGTCAATGGAATGCTAACGGGAGGTAATGGCTTGTTAGCATCAAAATGGCGCCATAGGAGCTACGCGTTCCGAGGAGAAGCTTACCCCCTTGCATGGGAGAGCCTCACTTCCCATAACAAACCCTGTCAGACTAACGTTACGTCACATACACACGTTGTCTTAAAGGGGAAGGGTCGGCCGGTAACAATCATGTAAAAGGAAAATGGTGAAAGTTTACTTTACTATCAAGCAGCAGAAAAATTGTAGCGTTAAAATTGCACGCCCTGCGATGTGACTATCGCACATGCGCACATCGCGATGTAGACAATGAAACAAAATATCGTGCAGCCCTAGTGCATGACCTTGGAGGTCTGTGCTCTGCGAGTGCCCTTCTAGTTTTAATCTTGTGTCCATGCTTATACTGAATACATTGGATTTGCTGTGACGTTTATTCTTTTTTTATTTGTTATGTTACACAAACACACTTTTAGAAAATAATAAAATTAAAATTAACTGATCAGACTAACGAATGATGGTTTGCTCAAAAAAATGCCTTCTCGGAAAAAAGACAAAGTAACCAAATTGAATTAAATGACAATAAATTGAAAGAAATGATTTTATATAAATATATATGTTTTTCTTTTCTCTCACAAGTTCTCATAAATGTACTCATTCAAAAACAACTAATGGGAGAAATAATGAGCTTTCCTGTGCCTCATTAAATTGCCTTATTAACTCTATTATGATTGATTGATTGATTGATTGATTGATCTACATCTCCACAGTGTCTCTTCCTGTAAAGTTACTACTACACACACACACACACACACACACACACACACACACACACACACACACACACACACACAAATAAATACAGGGACCCAGATTACATCATGCGGCTATTAATGAATTCTTTTTTTGTGTAGTCTAACTGTACTGAACTGCACAAAAACAGCAAAATGTATAGAAAAGAAGTGTGTGTGCACACTTGTACTTTTGTCTTTGTGAGGACCAAGTTATAGAACTGAAAGTGGGGACATTATTTCAATCCTCGCTCTTTCAAAGAGCATTTAAGGTTGTACTTAAAGTAAAGTTCTCATAAATGTACTCATTCAAAAACAACTAAAGGGAGAAATAATGAGCTTTCCTGTGCCTCATTAAATTGCCTTATTAACTCTATTATGATTGATTGATTGATTGATTGATTGATTGATTGAGCCACATCTCCACTGTCTCTTCCTGTAAAGTTACTATTTCATTAAACAAAGAAGCAGTCACATTAGTGCCATTAACAGCGCATTATGGTGGAAACAAAGAGCATCCGGGGAGGAAAACAAATCTGGCAAGTGTTAGAATTACAGCAGGAAATGGATAATTTAATGAGCCCATAAGAACAAGCTTCTTCAGGTTTGGAGTCAGACGAGAACAAAATTCTTTCTAGTAAGTTGCAATAATATGGGAACAAATGTTTTCTTACCTGCCATTACTAACAACCAGGCAGTTAGACCTCCATTATGACGGCAGTTGTAACTTCAACAGGAGAAATAATATCACTGCGAAATCTACAATAGGTGAACAAACGGCAGAATTCTCATTTGGGAACACTGGGAAACACTGATCAACATTTATCACCATTTAATGGACCAAACAAATACTCGACAATAAAAACAATTGATAGTTGCAGCCATACAACTCCACATAAGTCCTAAACATCGTCAACATGAGGTGCAAACCTGCCAGACTACAGCCTACAGGAAAGTCTTCATACATCCTCATTACACATTACATAAACACACTATTTACGATGAGATTCCATTTAAATATGCATCTAAAACGAACACTGTTTTCTGGTTAATACAGACAGGGTTTTATTCCACTGGATTCTAACACAATTATCTCATCAAAACGCCCAAAATACAGACATTTTGAGTAATACAAGTATTAACATGAATAACTTCAAGAATATTCAACAGCGAGTTTGGTTTTCATGCCAGAAGATGTCACATTTGTCCGATCTCACGTTGGAAATAATAGTGTGTGGGTGGAGGAGAGCCGAGCCGGACAGTTCCAAGCTAAATACATAAAATCTCCCCCCCCCCCCCCCTTTCTGCTCTCAGTCCGGGTCCAAATTTGGCACTGTTGGTCTCTGTGAAAAGGCATTTCCCCCGGGGGGGTTGGGGGATAGAGGCTCTGCGTAACTCTTGACTGCAATGCGAGTCGGACAACATCATGATTTTCCCACAGGAAAATAAAAACATAAACTTTGACATTACATGTTTTTGAATCAGGGGATGAAAGCAGTGAGGGGAGAAGCTCCGTGGGATCTGTGTGTGCCATGCAACAAACGGTAAAAATGTTAAGTTAGAAGGAAGCAGCTTCCATTAGATTGTCAAAAAGTAAAGCTCAAGTAACAACGGGACTGACGGAGTGAAGATGACAAACTGAAAGAGTCCGACACTTTAGTGCTGAATGTGTAGGATTACACGTTTGAGAGGACTCCTACATTGTAACAGGTTTTGGACGGCTATATATTAGGCTAATATTTACTATAAAGCCAACTATAATCCATTAGTCGATTGTCGGGTTTGCCTTTCTTTCTGTTTTAAATCATTGTAAATTGAATACTGGACCGTTGGTCGAACACAATAAGACATTTGAAGATGTATTGGTCTCTAAAAGTGTAGTCTATATCCTCGACTTTCTACTTCCGGGATTGCTCCGGTGCCGACGGAAATTCCACCGGATTTCACTCATTTAGGCCGGATATCCATTGCCTTGGGCTTCTTTTGTGTTGGCATTCTAAACTGGTGGATTTATGAGGACTGTGGTTAACTGCTCCTCAGATCTCTGCAGGGTAAATCCAGACAGCTAGCTAGACTATCTGTCCAATCTGAGTTTTGTGTTGCACCACCAAAACAACTTTTGAACGTATACATGTTTCACCAAACCAAGTTCCTTCCTGAGGCTATTTTGCAGAGACGCCATTGCTCCGTATAGCGCTTAGCGCCGGCCATGACAATTGTGATTGGTTTAAAGAAATGCCAATAAACCAGAGCACATTTTTCTCCCATCCCGGAATGCTGTGTGGACTCGCCAGACCCTCCTTCGCTGCGCTGTGGAGGAAGGTCTGGCAAAGACTACTTGTGATGCCATTTTTCACTGTTTTAATTACCGTAGTTAGTTGCAGACCTAAAAATCAGAGGTCAAACGTTTTAATGGAAGTTTCTAAACACAGCTGGAAAGTGCTGAAGTAAATCATGTAACTGACTTAGAAAAAGCATAATTAAATATGTGGAAAGTTAAATGTTGCTCATCACTAAGAGACTCCCAACTTAGTTTTGGCGATATGACGATGAATATTTGTCTACCGTCAGATGTTTTGTCTACTGTGGTAACTATGAGTGTTTTTACATCATTGTGTGCACTGTTGCAAATACATTATAGCAATATCGCAGTTTTATTGTTAAGATTTTTGCTTCAATTGATTTTTCAGGAATTTTAGAATATAAGTCGATATCTAGGAATGGGAATAGATTTGAAGATTTTATTGATAGCTATGCCATTATCGATTCTGCTTATCGGTCCGATTCTGTATCGATTGCCTTATCGCAGGAAGATGATTTAGAATATTGCTGCCGTTTCCACCCTTACTTGAAATGATCATTCTACAGACATTACAAGCAGCACTGTTGTCATCTTTCTTCTTAAAATGAAGCCACACTTTGGATGGTGCCTTCCTCTCCGCCATGACTACTTCTTGTTGCAAGTTTCCAACAGCATAGACGCATGGAGGTGATATCATTGTTTTGCATCATGCAACTTTAAGAAAAACATGCCGGCATCGATAAAAGGAATTGATAAGCTCGGAGGCTTATGATTCCGAAGGATCGTACAATTTGGAACCGGTTCTCATCCCAAATGGATGAGCGGTGGCCTAAGGGTTAGCGCAGTGAGCTTGTGATTAGAAGGTTGCCGCTTCAATTGGTCAACCCGCAGGATAAATCAGGGTGAACGTGGTCAGGGTGTTCCTGCAAAAGAGAGCATTGCTCACAGTTTACTCCTCCCTGAATAAAAAAAAAGTTTAAAGACCTTCATTTTGTTTCACTTTGCTGCCTATTTGATGTCTTATGATCTTATGATACAGTGAATTAATAAAATTTTCACAGTGCAAATTTGTGGCTAGGCAGTATACTCGCAGAGAAAAAGTGTACACATTGTACAGAGAGTTTGCCCCAGGGGAGTGCATCTTTAAAAGCATAAATATGGTTCAGCCTTTTAAATAAAAGCTGCTAAACTGAATTTATTGGTGAGATTTCAGTGTCCAGTGAAGGTCTGAACACTGTTTTAGAGACTTTCTAGGCATGGAAATTGTCAAACTTTCAATCAACTTCTACATAAAATTATTGGCTTTTAGAAAGCCTTATTGATCAAAACCCAGTAACATCATCAAAGCAATCTCTGTATCAACACAAATCGACATTTGTGTTGGACTACATGCTTCGGAGAGTTTCAAAAAAAAGAAAAAAGAAACAGCCCTCATCTAAACAATCCCACATTGTATGAGATGTTCAATGTACTCCCTCACGATCAATAACTTTCATGTGAACCTAATCAATTGCATCAAACACAAAGAGTCATATCATGTGAGCGCAGCAGGAACAGTCGCTTTGGCACAGAAAGAGTCATGAGAGCCAAATAAAGCAGAACTCTCTGCTGAGGGACACGTTGGAGACGGAGACAGAGGAATGCATTATATGTGGAGGGATTACAGTCGCCACACGTGTGATTTTACAGTTTTGAGGCGTAAAATTAAACTGACTGTGGCCGGGTTGGCTCAGTGGGTAGAGCAGGAACACATGTATTGAGAGGTTTATGCCTCAATGCAGAGGTCCAGGGTTTGAATCCGACCTGTGACGATTTCTTCCCCCTCTCGCTCACCTAGCTGCCCTGTCAAAAATTAAAGGCGGAAAAGCCCAAAAAAAATTATTTAACTGACTGTGTGGAGTTATTGACGTCAAAGTTATCCAAAAACAAGCCAACGTAACCCCTTAAGAAGCACAGTCTTCTTAGTGAACAAAACCAGTACACAGCCATGCTCCTCCTTTCTACGGAACAGTTGTTTTGGGGTTTAAAAATTCTGAATTAAGGCCCAGTAACACTAGCTTTTATAACTGCAAAATGTTCAATTCCAACAGATTCGCTCACAAGTAAGTGCACTCGATTGTTTCACGTCAAGTTCACCTTTGGTGAACAACGACACACAAATGTGCACCGTTGACCAAAAGGAAATCAGAAATAAAGAAAGTTATGATAGATTTTTTGCTACATTGCACCATAAATCCATATTTTATGTAATTCTGCCGGAGTGCATACTGTACAACAATAGAGCAATGTTTTTAGATAGTTATGAGGACAGGAGTCAGTGGTACAAATAGGTCTTTTGAATAAACTGAAAATGTATTGTCTGGAACTAACCAGTTTACAAACTCGACTAGCATGTTCCCTGGCTGGCTAGCTTGTTACTGGTTTGCTCCTCAGCTGTATTTCACTACTTAAACATGATTTATGGTTCTGCGGAAGCTCCACACAGAGCTTTCGCTGTAGCCTACGTAAATGGCCTGAAGTTTATACTTGTGCGTTGGTGTATGCGTCGATCTCTTTAAGAGAATAGCAGGGCCGGCATGTGTGTGGGGAGTGTGTGGTGAAGCGAGTGAGAAGGTGACGGCGATTAGCTTCGGAGCGAGTATCGACTCTAAAGGCATAGTAGGAGAAACAGTGTCTCCCCTGTGCTTTCTGACCATGGTGGGAAATCTGTAGCAGAAGTTAACTCTCTCCTTGATTTCATGTTGTTAATGGAGAAGGACAACCCGGAAATGAGACGAGGGAAATGCAACGCTACCAAGCCACGGCCGAGCGTCGCCGCGAAGTGTAGTTACATTTTTCGAGAGCTGCACGTCAGGCTATGGTGTAGGGTCGGTATCTCCACTTACCTACCCGCAGAACCATAAATTATGCTTTAGCCCTACAAGTAGTCCCCACATTACACAGCTATGTAACGCCCTCTGTTTTGCCAGGATGAACTTCACTCTGTTACTTGCTGGTGGAATCATGGCATCAGTTTAAATTTCCAGAGAGACAAACATAGCAAAAAAGTTTTGTTTCTCCCCTATAATGTTTTTTGGGACATATTTCAGTAATCAAAACAATCACCTTATTTGTGACCCATACATTAGCATACAAGAGCCTATTTTTTCTTGTAGGTGTATGTCACCTCTCCTCTGTAGTATATAGAGAAAGGAATGCTATGGTTGAAATTTATGCTGATATACACTGTATATTATATACAAAAAGATAAAATAGAGTGCTTGCATCCAGTGATTGAAACCAGTAAAGTACGGCCATAAAGTATCACACTGATCATAAATGAGTTGGTAATGTGTTTTCAATATAAGAGAGTAACAAATCCCCCTCCCATCCTGTATTCAGGGTTGTTGAGGGATTAAGGAAGTAAGAATTAATCTCAAGTAGATTACAATTTCAAAGAACTCTTCCAAACTGCAACTGTAATAAATAGTTTAATGGTACATTTTTGAATATTTTTGATACCAACTAAATCCAAAACACAGTAATCAGAACATCTCACTTTAATCAGACAATAACATCTCCCCGTTTACAGTAATCTGCAGACAACTTATTCAGATCACATGCTGAATAGCAAACGCTTCATCCAGAGTTAAGATAATAAAAACCCTTTCATTCAGATTTTTCTTTCTACTATTATCGATTCCTAGTGGTTTGAGGGAACACCAACAAGCTGTATTGCACTGACTCCCACAGCTGAGCAGCATCGCACTGCTGTCAAGGAAAAACAATGCAAATATGTTGTGTTTAATGTCATTTGTACGTTGAATAAGACCTGTAATGCTTTAGCGCTTGAGATTCTGATTGTATAACGTGTTTTTGTTGTTTTAAGCTTTTTGCAGATTTGCGTCATTCTGTCCCGACAGCAGCAACAGGAGAAGTTCACAGGCAGGCCAGAGGGTGTTCTGACATGAACAACAACAACTGGTTGCCCTCATACGAAAACATGATAAGCCATCTGGGTTGCACAACAGTAGTTAGGATGCTTAGACAAGGAGTACAGTCAGTAAATTGCTCTCAGTAGCATCATGAGACAGAAACATCGATCCAGGCTGAACCAGAGTCATGCAGGAAAAGTCTGTCGGTGGAGCGTCTTTCACAAGGAATTAAGCGTGGATCAAACGTGTTGACACTTTGCAGGAAATTACATTTTCATAGCAGATACATAACACATACTTTACAAAATGTTCAGAACGTGGGGGGCAGCAGGGTCGGTGGGAGGTTTGATCTCCCTGACAGCAGCTGGTGTGTCTGTTGCACCGGAAAAGTCCTACCTCTAAACTCTGAACCCAAACTTCACTCTGAACCCTAAACGCCTGTGGTGAAATGTGGCGTCTCTAGAGGGGAAATGTAAAATGACTCAACACTTTACAGTAACAGCTGCTTTTAGAGTCACAATGAAATTAAAGATGACTTTTATCTTTTCAAATGTTTTTTAAACTGATTCCTCTTGTGATAATACACATGAATAACACTAAATGTTATTTATTTTTTAAGTTTTCACAACTTTATATCAAAATCTTATCTGTAATATATTTTAAATCGTATGTAATACGCTTTATGATCAAATGTTTGTGGTAGGGAACAACAGATACTAGTTTTTCAAGGCCGATACCAATGCCGATTATTAGTAGTTATTGAAACCGATATTTGGAACCGATATGCATTTACAGTGAAAATGAAAATCTTTAAGTCAAAATAAAGATTTTGGAATGTTACAAACTCCAACATAAAACTTTGGGTTACACTTTACTTGAAGGTATCTACATAAGAGTGACATGACACTGTCATGAACGTGTCATAAACATTAGAAACAAGTCATAAACGTTTATGACATAACGCTTCTGTCATTAAGTGTCATTCTGTTTTTGTCATGACAAGTTAGGGTTAGGGTTAGGGTTCATGTGTCATGACTGTGTCATGACAGTGTCATGTTACTCTTATGTAGATACCTTCAAGTAAAGTGTTACCAAACTTTGTTTAAATGCTTTAAGCAATTATTAACTAAATTAGAAACTTTCAACATAATACGCAGTAACAGAGAGTCAGATAGTGTTGTGGGCGGGACATTAAGTCAGACTCAGTGGTGAGTGAAACCGAAGCAGAGGGACAGACACAGAGCTGTAGCCGAGCCAAAGTAGCGCACTTTTTAATGAATTAACTTTATCGGTTATCAGGCAGATAAAACGCCGATACAGATCTGCAAATGGACCGAAAATCGGTCAGGGCCGATAATCGCTCTATCACTAGTTTGTGGGTGCCCTACAGGAAAGCTGAATGGTTTACCATATTCAGGCCAGCCGGGAAACTGTGTAACAGATGAGATGTACTGCCTTTATTTTATGTCTTCTTACCCCTAAATTCATTGGCACAGGCCGAACATATCAACTACAATTTGCACTCTGACTTTGGACAAACGATACGTATTCTTCAGACCTGTCTCCTAAAAATTATGTTCCCATACAACTAAACTGCATTTTCAACTATGTTTCGAGGGAAATGTTTTTTTTTTAACGTATCACAGAAAAGTTGTCTTCAAAGTCAAAATCATAGTTTCTATTGCGATGTTGAAAAACCAGCAGCCAAATTGCAGTATGGCAATATTTACGTCATTTTGACGATGCTTTAAGTAGTGATTAGGGCTGGGACGGTTACCGCATTACCGCAATACCACGTTCACGTGACGCCTACCGGCCCACTGGCCTGCACATGTGTGCATGTTGTATCTAATGACATGGATTCATTGATTCTAATGACATAGATTATGTCTGATGACATTGGGTCTTACATGGATTCAAGGTTTTCTAAACAAAACTTATCATCAAAAGATGGAGCAAATCCGACCTTTCGCGAGTTGGGGAGTGCAATGTTCCATGACACATAATAACATTCCATTGTGTTGACTGTTAGGCCGATATGAGATAGAGTAGCCTACCTGTGTAATGTCTTGTATCGGAGAAATGTCTTTGCTTTTCCTACCTTTCCTACTGTAGGAAAGGCAAAGACATTTCTCCGTTCTCAGCTGAGGTATACACTTTAACGTTACAGCTGCAGTGTTTACCATTGCACATTAGCCTAGCAGCTAACGGAGTTTCCTTCTGTTTATAGCTTTATCCCGATAAAACGGCATGGTTGAATTTCAGCCTGCGTGCACGTTTCGTAGCCTAAAACAAAGCGGCTTATATTGGTAGAGAGAGAGAGCAACGAGTTAGCGGACCGCCGAGTCGCCCTCTCTGCTCTCTGTCTGCTCAGCTGCTAGACGGGCTGCACTCGGGCTGCAACATGTTGTAAGGTTTAAGCCGATGTTTTTTCAGTGTAACACCATTCACTTTACCGGCAGTATTGACAATAGATAAAGCCACCGTGTCTTGACAAACTCTAGCTTGTTGTTTTATTGTTCACTTTTAACTCACTTTACATCAACTTTGCTATCTCTTTTTCCTCTCTCTTTTCCTCACAGTGGCACTCATACGCTACTCTTCGTTACCGCTCGCTCTCCTTGCGCAATCACACGGGCACTGACGTCACTCACTTAAGGCACCCTGCCATTCTCGCTTAAAGTTATGCGACTCTTGTAAGGAGGTTGCGGTATACTGCTCTACCACGGTGGTTGCTTTTCAACCGCGGTAAGAAAAAATCCATACCGTCCCAGCCCTAGTAGTGATCTTTGCAGGAGTATACAAAAATAGGCTTTACCATGTGGCTATTTCATATAGACTATATATTTATGTATTTATTTATGAATTACTAGAAAACATGCTATATCGTGATAAATATCGTTATCGAGATATGAAATAACCTCATCAAAAAATGTCATTTACACATAATATTTGAGGAAAAATGTGGCTCAAGTTAAGGCTTAGCCTAACTTGATATAGTTCTTATGCTTAGTTGACAATTTCTCTTGCAGTAAAAGGAACAGCAGGTTCTTCTATCCGGCTCATTGGCAGCAAGGTTTATTAATGTAAACTTTCCCTGTTAAATTAACCAATAAACACAGCAAATTACAACACCAGAGTGTTGCAAACTGTGGTTTGGTTTTCAGTTCAGTTTTATAGTTTACTGCAAATTTAGCATGCTGTTTCCACGGAAAAATATACATTTGTAAAAAAAGAAAATCTGAATTTGATCCAAGGCTTTGTTTTGCCTTTGAAAATACCTGCGTATGCTGTTGCTTAAAAATGTCACCCTATTGGATCTCAGGAGCCCAAAACCTTGAGAACAGCCCCAGATAAAGTCGGCTACACAAAGGTTTGTGATCGGCCGTCCATATACTTTTGCTATTGTGTTTTTTTCTAAACAATCCTCCCAAAGTGTTCTTTTTTTTGTTTCCTCTTCTTTTTCAACCACCACACATATGTCAAATTCAAGAGCAAGACGCTCTCAGAAATACCATTTCATTGTGACTTTAAAACTCTAGAACTTAAATCTTAAGGTCTTAAGGTCTTAAATCTCCCTGCAGTTCATAAAGAATCACTTCTTCCTCTCAACACTGTTAAAAAAAATACAGATTCAGTATTGAGTGTAGCATGTCAGACCTCTTGGCTGTGACAAAATAAGTATCTTATGAAACACACAACAGCACTCCATCCATAAGATCATTTGTAATCCTAGAGGTCTACTTTACATCAGGGGCCCAGTTAGCCGCTGTTTAAATATTTAAACTCTGAAGTATATTTACATGAAGCCACAAGTGGTCACTGGCTCTCTGAAAAGGTGCTCTGACCCTCTTACTCTCTGAAGTCGTGCTCGTGATGCACAGTGATAACTCTTCTCTTCCACTTCACCCTGATCTGAACAGCTATTAGCTGCTTGAGGGCTCAAGAGACACAAGCAATAAAGACTACAGTCAGGTTAGTCTTGACATGGTGTTCGTGTGAATCCCGGCAGACAGCAGATTCACCAACACTCGACAGGTCAGGAGGTGATTATCTTAAGACGCTACGTGGCTTGTGATTTAGGAGTCATGTACTGTTTCAGCTGAGCTCAAAAGGCAAACAGCCCAGAGGCTTAACAAAGAACCGCTGATAAACCTGAGGAGGAAATGCAAACAGAGAATACAACTCTTCAAATAAATACTATGTATTGTCTCTTTGATGAGGACATGCCACTGTCTGCCGGCAGCAAAATTTCCCCGGTCAGTGGCCTGCTTAGTAAGTAAAGCTAATTCTTAAATCAACAATTTCATGTGAAACCCAAGACCGTGTAAACATACTTGAAGCTTCCCGCTAACACCCAGCTTCAAAAGAGAGGAATAAAACACACACAAGCTCCGAAATAAACCTCAATCTTCTCTCTGGGAAATGAGCTTAAAGTCCATCTGATACACATTTTTAACTCACACACAGGCTGATTATCAGATTGATTTTTCATACACTCATAAAATCTTCTGGAGTTCCCTAAGGGAAACAGATCAGTAGTCTGTTTCAAGTGTAGTGTCAACATCTTTTGCATCACCTGATTCTACCCTGAAAGAACCAAGACAATTTGCAGATTTTTCAGTCAGGCTTGAAAAGATTTAAAATATTTTTTGCATTTCAGTGGATTGCACAACACAAGTCGCGCTGTGCTTTCCTATTTTTTTTTGCTTCTGGGAGTTGTTAAGTTAGTGCAGGCAAGAGGGTTTATTAAATCCACTGAAGTGACACACACATGAATTTGTATATCTTTATCAATATCAAACTTCTTTACTCTGTGTCGTCAGCTTGTGATCTTTGCAGCCATGAAAGAGCAGCATCACACTCAAGAGCATTTGAGAAAGCTTCACAGCCTCCACAAAAATCAGCCTTTGAGACGACCGACAGGCATCTGCACGGGCACCTCTGCATGCTCCGTGCAGGGGGTCCTCAACATATTTTAATGCAGGACCAAAAAGATCTGTGTCATGCTATGCAGCTGAGTGCAAAGCAAACACAAAGAAGGCCGATGCCTCCAAAGAGACCCAACCGAATTCATCATCGTCAGGGCTCATACTCCCCATACCCATCGAGGGTCTGCTCACGGGCTGATGGGAGCTGGAGCCTTTTTGGCGTCCATGCAGCCAAGGCAGGAGGGAAACAACGGTCTAAAGAGGCGGCCGAGACCTTTCCGGAAGACGCTGTTGGAGAGGCTGTAGATGAGACAGTTACAGAAGCTGTTGCTAATCGCCAACCATGTTGTGAGGAAGGACGCCACCTTGTGGTGATACAGCCCAGCGCTCTCCAGGAGGAAGTACAGGATGTACGGCATCCACAGCACGTAGAAGACACTAGTGATGCGGAACAGCACCATGGCGTAG
The DNA here is from genome assembly GCF_008315115.2 of Sander lucioperca. Taxonomy (NCBI): domain Eukaryota; kingdom Metazoa; phylum Chordata; class Actinopteri; order Perciformes; family Percidae; genus Sander; species Sander lucioperca. Next base: position 38,351,245 of record NC_050174.1, read on the forward strand.
CGTTTGTCCGGGCAGCCCTCGCAGCGCTCCCCCCGCTCGCCTTTATCGCCCTCCGTCTGCGAGCTGAAGCGAGCGTGGCGCTGGGTGATCTCCCGCGTGTGCTGCCGGCAGATACGGAATATACTCCCGTAGGTGAAGCAGACGGTGAGAGCGGCTGGTGCGTAGAGCAGCACCAAGATGAAGGTGCTGAACCCAGGGTTGGTCTTCCAAGAGTCAGCGCACCACTGAAATATGTCCCCATGGTAACCCGGCTTCCCCCAGCCGAAGAAGGACGGCAGGAAGATCAGAGCGGAGTAAACCCAGATGAGGACAATGCACGCCCTCAGCCGGCATGGTGTCACCAGCGTGGCGTACGACAGTGGGCGGGTGATAGCGATGTAGCGGTCCACGCTGATGCACGCCAGCGAGGCCATGGAGACGCTCTTCAGCACAGAAACCATATAGCCGAACGCCTTGCAGGTGAGCTCCTCGTTCAGGCTCCGGAGGTAGTGGAGGAGGGACAGCGAGGGAACCAGGCAGCTGACGCCCACCAGCAGGTCGGCGTAGGCCATGGTCTGGATGAAGTGGCTGGTGGTGTGGTGGTGCAGCAGTGGGGCGCAGTGGAAGACGAAGATCACCACCAGGTTGCCTGCGATGATGAGCACGGTGAGGAAGAGAATGACGACCACCTCCAGCACGCAGGTATCCAGGCTGCGGGAGTAACCTGCGGCACCCAGCAGGCAGAACGGGGGAGAGCCACTTTGGTTTGCATCGGAGGAAGAGTTCATGTTTGGACTGGAGGGAGCAGGGAGTAGGGAGCAGGAGGGGGGGGCGGTTTCAGCTCAACGCAGCCGTTAACCTGTCACCCAAGTCTCTTTTCTGATCCTGAAGTTGCCCGTTCAGTCTTCTGCTCCAAAAACAGAGTGCTTTTTCCCTTCCTAAATTAGCATCTTTTCTCCCTCAGTGGGCAGGGAGCCAGTTCTTAAAGAAGCAGTAATCCATCGGTGTATGCAAACAAACTCTGCTGCGGCCGAGTGTGAAATATGTGCATTTGTGCATCCTCGAGAAGAAAATTTCCAACGCAGAACCAGAGATGCCAGTGTGATGCTGCAGTGCAAACCGTCCTCCCCTCGCAGCTGTTTATCATATTCCCCACCTCCTGCCTCAACTGCAAATCCTGAGGTAAGCACTCTGCTCCGGCACACAGCCACTGAAAAAAAATCCTGGCATCCACTTCCGGTCTTTGCAAAGAAAAAGGGAGGGAAAAACAATGCCGAAATTCCCAGCAGCTCCGATGTTAACACTCCTCCACGCTGACCGCAACGGCTGTCTCAGCAAACAAAAGCAAGTCAGTCCAAACAATATCGTCAGATCTTGAAGTGGTAGCCTCATCCATGGTTCGCTGACAGGGGATGAACACATACACACTTTTTCACACACACACACACACACACACACACACACACACACACACACACAAAAAGCTTCTCAAGCAGGAAGAGTTTTGGAGACAGGCAAGCGCAGGCAGGGAACAACCAGAGGTGATGGATAAAGTCACCAGGATCTCTTCTCTGTGAAGCTTCTAGTGAGACCCAGAAGCAGCCGGCTGACTTCCAGTGTGTGCGTGTGTGAGCTGAGAGAGTGTGTATACATGAATGTGTGTATAAGAGAAAGAGAGAGCGAGATCAGGGAGGCAGGCAGTAAACTGCCTCTCCTCTCTACAGTAGTGGCAGTAGTGATGATGCAGCTCTGCCACTGCTGCCGCCCTCTCCTCCCCCTGCTCTCTCTCTCTCTCTCTCTCTGTCACACACACACACACACACACTAATGTTCCCTCCCCTTCTCTCTCGCACACACACACAAACACACATTCCTCCTCACTCCCTCCTGCCCTGCCTTTTCTTTTTGACTCTCCTTCTCTTCCTCCTCCATCTCCCGCTCTCTTTTCCCTTTCTCCCCACTGTTACTGTATTTCCACTGTACAACACCATAACTGTAGGAAAACCAGTTTAGGTGAAGTCAAAAGCCCAGTAAGGATGGATTTGTTTGATTTGATGGTTACAGAACATCATTTTAACAGTATTTCAGTTGCATATTTCAATGTGAAGGTCTGAGCTACACAATGAAATAAAATCACCTGCAAATAACCAAAAATCTGTGTCACAATAAAAAAACTCTGGCTCAAATAAGTTTCTATGTTTTGGTAAAGACCGATTACCTAACATGAAACTCCTGCAAACTGACCTGGAGTAATTTGTGTCTGAATTGTATGTAGTATAGCTCCATCTCTGAGAAATTCAAGCACAAACGTTGAAAAGAAAAGTGAGGCGGTTGTTATTCTTCAAACCAATAACTACAATATATGAAGATGACAATATTCAATAAGTACAATATAAAAAAACTGGTTTGTACCCAACAAACAAATGACTAGGAGTCATCATTTCCAAAGATGAGCATGTTAAAACTAAATCAATTGAATGGCTTCCTCAGGATTTCAAAAGGTGTCATTAAAAACATTTGTGTGAAAATCTTTTCATGTATTGCCACATTAGATAAATCAGAAATTATTTTTTTGACTCCCTAGCATTTCAGGAGTTGTTTGTCTACCTACAATACTGGTTTATTATTGAAAGCATATTTTATATTATCCATTATGGGGATTTTTACCGCACTTTCTCTGCATTTGAAAACACACAGCGTTATTTATGTTTATCCTCTCCAGATCTGTATACCCTTCTCTGCAGGCGCCCTGACAGAGTCACTAATGCAGCCATTCATCACTACATCTGTTAGCCAATGAGCAGCAAGCAGGTTTCCATCTCCACAGTGACTGTTCACACCCACCCATGTGCACATACACCCTCCCGGCAGGCTTCCCTCACATATGGATTATACCCGTGCAATTTTGCCCCGCACACACACCACACGCAACAACCGCACACATACTCACATCTACTCAGCCCTGGTGGTGTCAGTGGAGTTTCATTTTGGAGCTCACAGCAATGGGAATCGACAAAATCTAACAGCAAAGCATCTTTTCAAAAACAATATCCTACTACTTTCCTACTAGTGAGGTCTGTGCCGTCACATCCAAAAACTACACTGTGTACAGCATTATTAGGCAAGTTGTATTTTTGAGGATTTATTTTATTATTGAACAACTACAGTGCTCACAGTCAATCCAAAATGTTAATAAACCTCAATCCTGAATATTTAAGGAAGTAAAAGTGAGATTTTGGCTTTCTAATGAGAAAATCTATGTGTGCAGAATTATTAGGCAACTATGTGTGCAAAATTATTATGCAGCTAAATGAAAAATGAAAATGTTACCATCTCACTTGTTTATTTGCATCTGTTAAAGTGAGAATAATCAACAAACAACTAAATTTAAACATTTCTAAAAAAAAAAAAAAAAAAAAAAAATCAGTGACCAATATAGCCACCCTTCTTTTCAATAACAGTTATAAGCCTTCCATTCATGGAGTCTGTCAGTTTCTTGATCTGTTGATGATCAACTTTTTGTGCAGCAGCCACCACAGCCTCCCATACACTGTTCAGAGAGCTGTACTGTTTTCCTTCAGCGTAAATCTTCCGTTTAAGAAGGACCCACAAGTTCTCAATAGGGTTTAGATCAGGTGAGGAAGGGGGCCATGTCATTATTCTGTCATCTTTGAGGCCTTTACTGGCTAGCCACGCAGTGGAGTACTTTGATGCATGTGATGGAGCATTGTCCTGCATAAAAATCATGGTCTTCTTGAAAGATGCAGACTTTTTCCTGTACCACTGCTTGAAGAATGTACCTTCTAAGAACTGGCAGTAGGTTTGGGAGTTCATTTTGACTCCATTTTCAACCCGAAAAGGTCCAACTAGCTCATCTTTAATAATGCCAGCCCATACCATCACCCCACCTCCACCTTGCTGTCGTCTGAGTCACAGTGGAGCTCTGTGCCCATTACTGATCCAGCCACGGGCCCATCCATCTGGTCCGTCAAGAGTCACTCTCATCTCATCAGTCCATAAAACCTTTGAAAAATCTGTCTTCAGATATTTCCTCGCTCAGTCTTGACATTTCAACTTATGTTTCTTGTTCAGTGGTGGTCGGATTTCAGCCTTCCTTACCTTGGCCATTTCTCTGAGCACTGAACACCTTGTACTTCTGGGCACTCCAGGTAGGTTGCAGTTCTGGAATATGACAGCACTGGAGGATAATGGGTTCCTGGTAGCTTCACGTTTGATTCTCCTCAAATCTTTGGCAGTTAATTTGCGGGGTTTTTTCTCAACACGTTTCTTGCAACTCTTTTGAGTATTTGCTACAAAACGTTTGATTCTGTGATCACGCCCCAATATCTTAGCAATTTCAAGAGTGCTGCATCCCTCTGAAAGACTCTACAATTTTTGACTTTTTGGAGTCAGTTAAATCTCTTTTTCTGCCCATTTTGCCTGAGGAGAAGAAGCTGCCTAATAATTATGCACACCTTGATATAGGGTGTTGATGTCCTTAGGCCACACCCTCCCTCATTACACAAACACACATCACCTGAAATGCTTAAATCCAATAAGCATTCAAGTTTATATAACTTGAAGTTGGAAAAAATGCATAAAAATTATGATATGGTCCAAATACTCATTTGCCTAATAATTCTGCACACAGTGTAATCTGTTCTGTTCAAATCTTGTTGATTTTGCACAGAGTAGTAAGGCATTGTAGCCTAGCAGTTATTTAACTTCTCTTGAGGTACGTGAACATTAACAGTAGTGAATTTTCTGTATTTAGATACCTTGTGCAATGGCATTACAACCAATAGTTTTATTATTATTTTTGAGTATTGCACTTTATTTTTCTTAATGTTTTTGATGTTGCACAGACAGTAGAAGACAGTAAGTTTAGAGTTAGGTGGTTATGTATTTCAATAATATTGTACTTCATCTTGAAAGAATGTAATATGCATTGCATATCATTCAGGGAGAATGCATTTCTTTTTCAGGGAGCAGGTATATTTTTCAGGGAGAGCAGGCCTTATAGTTATTTTATGTGAGATTATCTTTTGTGAAAAAGCCACAGTCAGTGTTTTTGACATTAAGAATAAAATAAAATACATGTTTTGTATTACAACCGTTAAATCTGTGTCTGTATTGCATATTCAAACCTTAATACCATTCCATAACAGACTGATGGATACTTCCAATGACCATAAATTCTGGAGAAACATTTAGTCAACTAAGTCTACTGTAGATTTAGTCGACTAAAATCTGCTAATATTTGGTCTACTAAAACTAGACTAAGACTAAAAGACTTAAGACTAGACAAAGACTAAAACTCTTATGATATTTAGTCGACTAAAACTAGACTAAGACTAAAAGATTTCAGGTGACTAAAATATGACTAAAACTAAATGGTGTGTTATTCAAAAGACTAAGACTAAGACTAAATCAGAATTTGCTGTCAAAATTAACACTGATGTGATCACCACAAAGATCCAGCAGCTCTTCTACTCCATTGTCTTCACATTATAATCTTGTACTTTGTTTTATTTAATCCGCGACTACTTGCTTCCGTAGGACTCTCATATCCCCAAAAGATATGATCCATCTTCTTTATGATACCATTTAAATAGGACAGCACAGCACTGGTTTAATACAGTATGCGTCACTATCAAGCCGTCTGCTGATACACCACGTCAAACCACAGCATCTCCTGTGATATTTGGTTCAGGGGGAACCGGAGGGGCTACTGCGAGAGCCTCTTCCTCTTCCAGACCGGCTGTCAGTGGGAAACAGAGACGCCATTCAGACACTGTTTGTTTTTTGTTACCATATGGTGAGCCTTGAGGTGGGTAGGAGGGCCATTAGATGCCATGTTTACATGTCTGTTTTTGCTTTTATTTTCCAGGTCACAGGTCAGAGGTGCCACATCTGCCCGAGTTATGAGGCCGAACGTCGAGGCAGCCGAACAAGCAGCCGGTTGTCTGACATCTTGTAAGAAGACATGTTAAGATGAACGCAGACATCAGCACCTCCACCGTGTTACCAACGTCAACACACCGCTCTGAATAAACAGCAGGCAGGCCAGCCGGCCGGCAGGGAAAGCCACCTTGTGACCAACTGTTGGGAAAGAAGAGCTTGTGATGCCGCGGTTCAAGAGTAGCAGACAAGATTTTAACATCACAACAGCCCTCAAGCCGAGGCTGTCACAGAGCAGTCTGAATACCTGAGGCTCAGAGTGTCTGCAGAAGAACAGCTAAAAGGGCTCTTAGTTATATAAGTTTGCTGAAGGATGACTTTGGTATTATTAGACTTTATAAGAAAGTGAAATTCATAGGTTGAGAATCATCAGCATTAACGCAAACCCATTTTAACGGCGTCAATTTTTTTAGCGCGAGATTAACGTTCTTTTTGGCCTAGCAAACTTTGTTGTTTTTTTCACATGCTGTTGCAACAACTAGTAACGTTAGAAAAACTACAACACCACACCGGATCTAGCTAGACCGGAAACAAAACAACAGGCACGCCACACACACTTGTTTGGGCTTGCGAGCCGACCAAAGAGTAGTAGGCTAACGTTACATTTTGAGTGGATGGCGAGCGCAAGACGCCGAAATGGATGCCAATAAGATTCTGAATGAAAAGTTTACTTTTAAAAAGTTGTCGAGGGGTACAATAGTTTCACACATACACAGCCTGTACGACACGGAGAAAGCAGCCCAACTGGAACTGCTGCAGAGTGTAAATGCTGTCTCATTAACCGGTGATCACTGGACATCAGTGAGTAATCAAAATTATTTAGAAGTTACTGCACACTATATTGACTATGTATATCAGCATACGGTTTTAGGACTGTGTTGTTTGTATCAATGTGTTTAGTGTTACATCTCAGTTAGGTTAGGCACTTGTAGGAATTGTGCAATAATGACAGATTCACACATTTTTCTTTTGTTTACAGTAAATAAATGATAAACACTTACAAATCGTAATGTCAAGTTCATAAAGTAAATTTCTTCATTCATTTGATTCCCAATTAAGATACACTGGTAAGAATGGCTGTCCATTGTTAATATGTACTTAAAAACAGTTCTGAAATGCAAAATAATAGAATTTTATTCATGCGATAAAACTAATCGTGATTAACTATAGAAATTTGGCGATTAATCGCGATAAAAAAAAATTATCGTTTGACGGCCCTACTTTAAACCCAACACCACAAATGTAAAACACATTTCTAAGAAGGTCAGGTGGCTGTGTCACTGTTATATTACCCAATAAATACAGAGAAAAAAGCACAGATGCCACATTGATCATATTTACATTATTGTAAAAATAAAACAAAATTGGACAGAAAATCTATATTTCAGGACTTGGGTCAGGATTGGGGCCAATGAATCTTGATCACGACATCCCTGGAGTTTATACTTTAAAAAGATTTAAATCATCCCTTTCTCCAATATTTTTGGATTTATTGATATGAAAACATATCCAGAATTCCTGTCATAAATCCAATGAGAGAATTCTTTACAATTCTGAATAATTTTACATATGATACAAAATTCTTCCGTAATTAAAGCCTTTTTTCCTTTTCTTCCCTTTCAAAGTAAAACATCTTAAATCATACCCTATGCAATGATTTGGTTAAACTACTGGCCGCTGTTTGAGGCATCTCCGTAGACGATTATCCAATCAGAGGGGAATATTTTTAGTTATGACTGTAACATCAAACTTGAAACTAAAAGTGTATCAGAAAACATTAATAACAGTTGGATTGTTTGTTCCTTAGAATTAAAATGTCAGTTGCCTCATACAGTCTGAAATCACAGGGGACGGCTGTGTGAACACTCGGTAAAACATACTGGTCGATTCTATTGTGCATGGTTCACGACCCGACAGGTTCATTTATAATTCATGCACTAATACATCTTTAATGTGTTCATAAATTACAATCTTGGGTATCTTTCCCCCACTTTTTTTTTTTCCAGAGAAACACTGTGACCGACGAGAGCTTCTGTCCAAATTGAATTAACTTCGGTCACATGGTTCATTAGGGGGAAGCCTGCCTGGTGCCATGAGCGATTAGCTTTTACAACCCGAGTCTGCACGACCGACACTGTGTCAACAGACATACATTAACAGGCCCCAGACGCACAACACGCTATTACAGGAGGCTGCAGCCTGTTAGTGTCAGAACACAGAGAAAATATGTCACGTTGACAGATGATGCTGTTTTACAAACCACTGTTTAATTCAGGAAGAACAGGATGTTCAGTTTCAGAAGCTCCACACATGATTAAATTCTGCCACGGTTGAGTTTCATATGTACAGTGTTCACTTTATAACATACGTTTTGCTCAAAGACAAACATTTGGGCGATCTACAATAAGACAAGCGTTTTGGGTAAGGGCAAGTGGTTGCTTTTGGTTATTTTCAATCCAGTATCTGAAGGATTCAAAAGGTAAAATGAGCAACTGTGTTCTAACTATGACATAAATCTTTTCAAGTTTTAACCCCACTGGTGGATGAGTCAGTGCAAATTCGCACTTTGGCGTCAAACTTTGTTTAAACTCACTGATCTGGGATCTCTACTAATCCAAAAATACCATTTATGTCAGGCTGAACTTTCGGGGGAAATGTGTGTAAAATGATGCAAAAGACATCTAGTATATGCCTATGTGAACATCATAGGGTTTCAGTTTAGAGCTGGAACAAGACGATAAACAATCAATCAATTTTATTTGTCTCATAAAATCAAGGTACAATTCCAGTGAAATGTAATCCCATCAGCTTCTTCAAATTGTGCTTGATTCATCATAAAGCACGATGGGGGGGCTGGCTTGGATCTTTAATGATTGTCCAAGCCTTTTTTTTTGCAGCGCCTGGTGTAAATATCCTTTAGGCAGGGTAGGCCCTTTTCCAATACGGCTTCTCAGATGCTTCGGCGTAACAAACCATTTGGCTTGTCATGTTACCAAATCACACAAATGCATAATGACATCAACAAAACTGTCCAATCAAGTCAGTTACCTGTCAGTCTTATGACTTCATGTTTGGCTGGACGACATAAAGTGAACAGGTGTAAAAGCACCCTGAGATGTCTTTAAATGCCAGCATACAGAGGACAAACCTTTTTATCTATGTGAAGACAAAGCACAACCCTCAGGACCAATTCTGCACTTTGTTCCCCACATTTAGTTTTTCATGCAATTTTATCATCTAGCATCTAAATTGTGTTTAGGTTAAAGCAAGATGGGGAAAATGCCAATACTGACTATTAGACGAAGACAGGACACAAATCAAACCAGTGGTGTTAAAGGGAAAAGTCCCATATTATGTTGAGGTAGGTATGCGCGTGTGTGTGTTTATTGGGATGTCACGATACTAAAAATCTAGTAGTTGGTACCGATACCACCAAAAGAACACAATACTTGATACCAAAGTCGATACCACTGTGAAAAAGAATAATAATAATGTTGTTTCATTACATAGAACTGGGCTGGTTAAAGTTAGAGGTCCGCTAAAACAAGCACTAAAGTTAGCTAATGTCAGTAGCTATCGCAGCTAACGTTAGGCTGTGACAGACAACTGCAGAGAGAAACAGACTTTACCTTCTGTTTGGGAGCTCCAGGTGAAGTCAGGAAAGCCGATGCTGTAGATCTAATGTTGCAATTAGCGGCAGACTAGAATACTTGTGGGCGTATACTGCCCCCGTCAGGTCCGAAAGAATTGCATCCTCTCGGTACCAACAGTACTGTAGAAAAACAAGTACCGTCACGTTTTCAGAATTTTGGTACCGACTTGGTACCAAAGTACTGGGTCTCATGACAGTAGGGTATAGCCTATTGTATGTTCAGCCGAATGAACCACTCTCTGCAGGGCCTTCTGGGTCCTGTTCGGTGCTGTTGCCATACCAGGCAGTGATGGTCGCCGTTAGGGCGCTCTCGATGATGCAGGAATAGAAATTCCTTGGTATTTGAGGAGATACCCGGAATTTTCTCAAGCGTCTGAGGTGAAACAGTCTCTGCCTCTCCTTTCTCACCACTGAGTCAGTATGCAGTGCCCAGGTCAGACCCTCGGTGATGTGGACACCAAGGTACTTGAAGGTGTCCCCCCCTTTCCATCGAGGAAAAAAATTATCTGACGGGAAACAATTATTGTGAAATACACACAACAGGACTTCACACAAATGGGCCACTTCAGTGACACTCCCACACCCCTGCACAACCCTGCAACGGATCGCCAGAGATGTGAATGAATGCAGCCTAAGCATTTTTGGCAGGGTGTTTATTCTCCTGTAACCGAACCAGCAGTGACTCACGTATATCCTTCTGTCGATGGCATTTTCAGACCATAAATCATTTACTCAACTAATCTGAGATGGCACAAGACTAAACAGAACAGGAGGCAGCAGTTTAACAGTCATCTCCAGTGTGACCTTTTCAGGCAGTTCAATTGCTTTTAAAAATGGCAAATCAGACCAATTTTATCCTTTTAAAAGCTTCAAAGTCAAAGTAACTGTTGACCAATCCAATTTGTTTACCAGTTAGACACCAGAACCAAAAACTGAAGCATTGCTTACCCTCTTGTGTGATTAAAAAAACCTTACTTACACACGTTTAAGTCTCAACATGTATAAAAACATGTACAATATGGGATTTATATTTGCTGTCAACCTGGGTGACTGAAAGTGAATCAAAATAAATGAGTGGGTTCATCCTGTTGAGAGCGTGACCGTAACTGACCACACCAGCATTCACATCCTCATTACAATAAGCTGCAGTGATTCACTGAGGCAGGGAGCCAGTCACTGCTTTGCGACTGTAAAGATTCTGCCAGCACACTGTAATCGCACAGAGAGATGCTGAGATACACACACACACACACACACACATACACACACACATACGTCTACTCAGCCCTGGTGGTGTCAATGGAGTTTCATTTTGGAGCTCACAGCAATGGGAATCAACAAAATCTAACAGCAAAGCATCTTTTCAAAACCAATATCCTACTACTTTCCTACTGGTGATGCCTGTGCCGTCTCAACCAAAAACAAAATGATATTCACACGTTCTTGTGAAATAGGTGGTGCTGGAAGCTTGGTCTTTAAAATGTTGCTGTAGTAAATAATGTTGGGGACACTGCTTCTAAACAGATCTTTGTCAGCATTAGACCCTGATGAAGAACTATATGTTGGTGGCAATGTGTTGGTCATTTATATGCATATTGCCATGTAAATAAAGAGATTTAAATGTTTTCACAAATACAGCCCATTCGCATGTAAGCAGGAAGGACGTTTAGTAGAGACACTCACATGTAATAAAACTTAATTTACTAAACTAGTGCAGTGCCCTTTTAAAGCGTGTGCCTGTTCAAAACGGGCCGACTGCTTGGTTGTTTTTTCTCTTCACAACTTTATCTAACTATAAGCACGATTTAGTCAGGTGCAGCAACATCCGTCAATCACACATCAAGGGATTCCCCAGCAGGGAGCCGGGCTCAGTCTGCTGGGGAAGCCACTACAGCGCGCAGAGCGGCCAGAGAAATGTGCGCAACCGTCAGCAACGAAACAACGTGCTGGAGAGCCCATGACCCTGGAAGTTTATCTAACATGTGTTTGTGTAGGATTCATTTCATCATTTGCATGTAGGGTAGACAGCAATCAGTTTTTGGCGGCTGATAATTTTTTGGCACGACACCTGTCGTCCACTGCGAAGACATGCTTGGGCTCTCCGTTGGTACTAGCAGAGCCAGGGAACCGCAATCAATGAGCCGTCTAGGGATGTAGCAACTCCCCGCCCCCGCTGCTGTTTTGCGCATGTGGGAGACACACACACACACACACACACACACACACACACACACACAGAGGTTCCTCATTTATAGTTAGATGTCTGGTTTCTATGAAGTAAAACAATATGAACTTTGGACTTATTATGATGGTCGTGTTATACATCACCAGAAAGCGGCACCAAAATCTGCGTATTGTCGCAAAATATCTGATTCTAGAAGCTTGGCGACGTAGTGATACTCAGGGACTATAGTTGGTGAACTGTAGCTAGTGAGTGAACTGTTAACAGCTAGAGTAGTGCTAATCGGTCACTATATGCTGTAGCTTTCCAGGATTCTTTCTATTTTCTCTGTACGTTGCTGTTAACTTCCCTCTGGTGTTTTTTTCCCCCCAGGGTTGTACATCATGGGACTCCAAGTTCACACTGTTCATATGCTTCTGTCTCATAACATGTGTAAAAACATGATTCTTTTTTTGTCGCAGCATTGTGACGGCCTCAGGGCCTCTGCCAGTGCTTACGTGTGTTGTGGTTGTTTCTGTGTTTTGTGTTGTCTCGCAGTGTTGCTGTGTCCTGGTTGGCTGGAGCTGGAGGCAGCCGGATTTTGGCTTTCCACAATTAAATGAACATGATCAACATCGCCATATTGAGGTTGAAAGTGTGCGCTCTGCTCATAGAAAGGTTGATGTACACTGGGCATGTGCATGCCGGTAAGGCTGATAACGCCGCTGGACACAGGACTTCTCGCAAATCACTCGAATAACAGCTTGCATCCCACGCGTGTTGGCAGTAGTAGCATTATAACAGTCAATCTTTGATCATGTCTCAGGCTGAGTGCACCAAGAACTATGTCATACAGGAAGATTATATTCAGTGTATTAAAACTTCTCCCTGAAGGGGAGACTTTAACTTATTGTTTTTTAATCAGACAACCTGCAGATAGGAGATAATGATAATGATTGCTTGCCAACAATAACACACAACATGCAGTTTATAGAAGGATACGTGTGTATTGCAATGGTGCTTTTCAGTGACAGTAGTAAACAAGGTTTTCCTCAACCCAATTCCACCCTGTTGAGCATATATAAAAATCAATGAAAATACATCTAAACATAGTGACTGATTCCTATCACTTAATAGAATCACATTTCACATTTGATGTTGCGCAATGTTAATCATGCGGCGCCCGAGTGCATTTGACCGGCATAAAATCGGCATACGTCAGACTGACCGGCAGGTCGCCGGTCATGGCCGATCATGTGAAAATCGGCTAATTCCGGTAACCGGCCGGTCAATCTGTGCATCTCTATTAGTAATATTGCTAAATGCCGTTTTCTTGTCTAGTATGTCAGAGTAAGCTTTAATGAAATACCTCAAAAATGCAAATCTAACACTCAGAGTAAGGTTAATGAAAAACATAATTCAACACTTGTTGAACTATGTTAAAAGTAAATTAAATCAAAGTGAACTGGATACATGTTACTAAGAACTTGGTTCACTAATTCAGGGGAGTCCAATGAAAGGAAGGAAATCAAATCAAAATCAACCCACCCAATGAAGAACAATCGCTCTTACTAGAGCTGCAAAGATGAATCGAATAATCGATTAGTTGACAATTAAATTAATCGCCAACTATTTTGATAATGGATTAATCGGTTCGAGTCATTTTTTTATGAAATAATTCTCTGATTCCAGGATTAAACAAGACAATTGAGGATGTCATCTTGGGCTTTGGAAAACACTGGTCGACATTTTTCACCATTTTCTGACATTTTATTGACCAAATAAATAAATCGAGAAAATAATCGACAGATTATTCGACAATGAAAAGTTGCAGCCCAAGCTCTCACACAGGTCAATGACATGGAACAGAAAGGAATAGTCGTCCCTAGTATGAACAATTCTATATTATATTGTATGCATCAGCTGAGTAATGTTCCCCTGTGGATCAAACAATAGAACACAGCACGGCGAATCAGTCGGGTTTAATGCAGCACAAATTCCCGCTTTTCTTTGCAAAAATAAAGTCTAAAACCCTTTCGTGTTTTAACAGAACTTCTCTGTGATTTATTGTTGTTTCCATATAGGCTGTAGGTGTGTATGTGGTCGATATCATCAGCCAACCATGTTACACCATACCATGGAGATATACAGTACATATTCTACATTTTTCTCCTAATCTAATGCGATAATAGAAAGAGTCGAGGTTATCAAATTGTGCCATTTCTCCTTAAGTTTAAAGATAGAGAGGTGGTTCAGAATTGGGTTAGGTCACTAGTTGAATGAAAGACACAGAGGTGTGGCGAGTTTAGCAAGTTAACAACAACCCCCCAATACTGCGTAGGCCGCTGTCTGTTAAACTGTCTGGGAAAGTCCATGAGAGATTACACAGGAATGTGCAGACCATTTGATTAAAGTGTTTTGAATGTATTGCCTTGTTTTCCACTACTACGGTTTCACAATTCACACACTGTTTTTGTTGAACTTTACATGCCTTTACAGCAGAAACCTATTTAAAGCTCCAGGCCCTGTGTCTATAGTCACTTGTGCACATACAGCAGTTCATCTGCATCTTTGTGGAGTTACATTTACACCCGAAGTTACATGCCTGGGCATTTTCAGTTCACAATAAAATTTTAGTTCATGCATAAAGAAGGTGACCAAACTAGGCTAGGGCTGCAGCTATCGATTATTTTAGTAATCAAGTATTCTACCGATTAATCGGATAAGAAATACTTTTGTTTTATTGAAGAGCAATAATATACAATAGTTTGGTTTAATTTTCGGAAAAAGCAACATTTTTATTGCCTACATTGCTTAGGCTACAATATCATCTCTCAAAAAACTAAACATATTAAGTGCATTTAAGTGCCATATTACATTGTTTTTAAAGAAAACATTTTCTGAAATGCAATAACAACCTCAAACTAAGGCATACATTAAACATACATAAACATTACCTTAGGTTGTGCAACTTTCAGAACTACAAGTTTCAACCTGACACTGATCTGTAGGTCTATATGTAAATATTAGTTATACTCAACCTATTTTCATTTATATATTTGATTACAATGTCACACAGCTCTGTTACACTTATGCTAGTAGATCGTTGATCAGCTGTTTCTCCATGAAGAGAGAGAGTGAGAGAGAGTGGTGCGCAACAATCAGCTGAAGGGATAGTCAACAAGTCGGCTCTTAGATCAAATCGTGGTCACCACTACGTATTGTCTTGTCTTTGATTTTGGTAGTTGTTGTGTTTGGTGTAGTTTCATTGTCCATACGACTCTGTGATTTACTGTTGTCGGATCCGCTTCATGAAATGGATGATCAAGTTAGACTCAATGTTTTCTGTTGAGATGTTGAAGCATTGACGTCGTGCTATTATTGTGGTAAGCTAGATCGATTTTGCAGTAGACACACTGTACAGAGTTTTCGTTTTAATTACGTTTGAACTGATTCCAAACTTTGGACACTTTCTGTCGTTTTCTCCAGCCTGTCTCTTCTCTTAGCCCCTTACACTCTTTCTTCATTTTCTAATCAGTCTTCATGGCATGTGTCGCAAGCATAGACTGTTAATATTAATATTTACAGTCAATGGTCGCAAACAGCGTCAGCCCGGTATGCGACAGTAATAATCCTGCATGCGGAAACACCGTGAGCGATACAACGTTGGTAACATTAATTAAACGAAGCTTCAAGGCAAATCATTTTGCATCGAGGATTCTAATCGAATTATTCGAGTTACTCGAGGAATTGTTTCAGCCCTACAAACAGCTTTTAATAACTTCAAAAATATGGAAAACCCTACCATAAGAGGGTAATACAGAAATTCAGCGAGTTATAGGTGCTGAGACAAAAAGTGTTACAACCATCCCCAGCATCCCCTATAAGTAAAGAATCATAAATATAAAAAATACAACATGAAATGTTGTACAAAAATAAATAAAATAAGAGAAAATAAAGAGTGTCATGAGGGCTGGGTTTAAAAATAAATTGATTTTCCGATAAAAATTGATTTTCATTTGAATCGATGTCTGTATCCTAGGAAACCAGAAGTCCTAGTACCAAGTGACCATGAGTGAGAGAGAGAGAAAATTTATACTTGCAAGGTTGGTGTTTGATTCCCTGTGAGTAACTCAATCCTAAATGCATTGAGGTTCTGCTCCAACACAAGAGGCCCAGTGTGGCTGTAAGCTGCTCACCCAACCATCATAATAACTTAACTTATTATAATTACATTCCATTGCTTAAATAGAGGGCTGTAGATTAGCTGACTCCCTGTAGGTTAAACACACTTTCTCAAAACAGGCGTTTCAACTAATGGCTCCCTGGAAAGATTCCCACATTACAATCAGATGAACGAGGGCCTGCACTAACGGCATGCAACGCACCAAAACACACACACACACACACACACACACACACACAGCTGGCAGACGAGTGCTAATTTTAGCTTTTAATTAGATTCCCTGCCTCTTGAATTCATCTCAGGATTGCGATTAAGGACAATGCTGCGTGTGCTAATGGGAGCGGGGGAAAAAAGTGGCGGTGAATTTTATGTTTGTTTAATGACGCTTCACAGCTTAGCGCGCTGACAGATAGCAGATCAGAAAAACCTCAGCAATTTCCCCCTTACATGAGTGATTTTCTCAATTAGCATAGCTGAAGTGTGCAGCGAGGGGAGGAGGAGGTGAGTGTGAGTGTGTGCTCATATTGAGTGTGTTTTTGTCACTTTCTTTAGCGAGCGTGTAGTAATCACGTGTGTCGGCATGTGTTCATACTGTATGCACAGTGTGTATGTTATGTACAGTGGGTTTGCATGCAAGACTGTTCATGTAAATCTCCACACACTGTTGGCGCTTTTGTCTGCCAATCTGATTCAATTTCAAAGCTTTTCATTTCAGAGTTTCCAACAGGATTAACGAGAGAACAATCTCATAGTTTTCACAACCTCTAATTACCCCATGGGGTAATTAGAGGTTGTGAAAACAGTCGATCGAAAACAGTCGATCGAAAACAGTCGATCCATCGAGGCTCAGGCTTATAAATATGTTCAGTTCGGCGCCAGAATGAATCGAAAAACTGAAATTAAATGATTGAGATGTGATCATTGTTATTGGTGTGTATGACTGCAGGAGGGAAAAACAGAGAGAAGGGAAAGAAAAAGAGGAAGATTGTAATAATGGAAAGAAAGATACAGCAGCCTCTTTAAATGTTGTCAATGAGCAACTAGCATCTATCCATCACGGCTGCAGTGAACAGCAAGGCAAACAGGTGAGAGGAAAAAGAGGAAAGGACGAGATCAGGGAGGAAAATGTACAATTAACTAACTAATTAAGTCAAGTGTTACATTGTTTTTTCTAGGGGTGTAAGAAAAAAATCTATACACTTTTTTTTTTACGTTCAAAAATATTCATGTAAGAAGGTGGTTCACGTTTATGTTGTGTTTAAACCGCCTACCGCTAGATGGCTATGCTGAGACACCACTAGTGTCCTTGCCTAACAGTGACTAGCAGTGCCTGACTTTTTGCTAGAAGCTAACAATGTAGCTATGGCTAAACTTTGGTCTACTTAAGCATATAAAAATTTGCTCACTAAAAACCTGTAAACTGTGTACTGAATTGTTTACCTAAAGTAAACTTCTTTGACTTTTATGAACATCCTGTCTTTTTTTAAATGTTAGTTTTTCTAAAATTATACTTTAAAAAAAATCCCAATATATCGCCTTACGCACAGTATCGGAATATATTGCAATATATTGAATCGTGACCCATGTATCGTGATACGTATCGCCAGATTCTTGCCAATACACAGCCCTAATTTTTTGTAAAAACGTTTAATGAAGTAGGGCAGCTACGTTGGCCAACAGGGGAAAACACACTGCAACTTACGGAAACACACGCAAATAGACAAAACACAAGCAAATTAAGAAAACATCTTCATTAATTTGACAACACATGCGCATTTAGTAAACGTGCTGCAAATACACACAGCCAAATACACAAACGCGCTGCAAATACAGAAACGATGGAAGAAGAAGAAAAGCACACAAACTCCGAAAACAGAAATACATTAGATTAGATACATTTTTCTGTTTGTTCATCTCACTTGAGTCCATTTAGTGGACTGAACAGTTCAAAAACAGCTAAATTCTCATGTGAAATTTATAGGCTATAATAAAAGATTACAGCACGGAAAATATCGCGACATGCTGTATCAATGTACTACCCCTAATTAATGCATCAATAATTATAATTCAATAATGTAATATAGGCTATATTATTCTGAATTGGCCCAGTCTTTTAACTCCAATACTTTTTTACATTCACTTATATGAAAATGTGACTGAATGGCTTTTCCGGAATATTTCTACACTGTGGTACTGCTTCTTTTACTTAAATAAAAGGTCTGAGTACTTTTTCCATATAGGTCTTGTATTATCCAAGTGGGATTAAGCCTTTCTCTCTCCTTGCACATTATTTTTGTTTAGTTTTTGTCGTTGTTTTCATCTCTTATGATAAGGTGTAGTAACTTGCATCTGAAACATCTAACTGTGGATGACCATCAAAGTTATCAAAAAGCAACAAAAAGCAAAAAATCAGCAACATCACTACATAAAAACATCTGTATATAATATTGGGTAAAGACAAATTATGTCCATCCATCCATCCATCTTCGTCCGCTTATCCGGTCTCGGGTCGCGGGGGTAGCAGCTCCAACAGGGGACCCCAAACTTCCCTTTCCCGAGCCACATTAACCAGCTCCGCCTGGGGGATCCCGAGGCGTTCCCAGGCCAGGTTGGAGATATAATCCCTCCACCTAGTCCTGGGTCTTCCCCGAGGCCTCCTCCCAGCTGGACGTGCCTGGAACACCTCCCTAGGGAGGCGCCCAGGGGGTATCCTTACCAGATGCCCGAACCACCTCAACTGGCTCCTTTCGACGCAAAGGAGCAGCGGCTCTACTCCGAGCTCCTCACGGATGACTGAGCTTCTCACCCTATCTCTAAGGGAGACACCAGCCACCCTCCTGAGGAAACCCATTTCGGCCGCTTGTACCCTGGATCTCGTTCTTTCAGTCATGACCCAACCTTCATGACCATAGGTGAGGGTAGGAACGAAAACTGACCGGTAGATCGAGAGCTTTGCCTTCTGGCTCAGCTCTCTTTTCGTCACAACGGTGCGATAAATTGAATGTAATACCGCACCCGCTGCGCCGATTCTCCGACCAATCTCCCGCTCCATTGTTCCCTCACTCGCGAACAAGACTCCAAGGTACTTGAACTCCTTCACTTGGGGTAAGGACTCATTCCCTACCTGGAGAAGGCACTCCATCGGTTTCCTGCTGAGAACCATGGCCTCCGATTTAGAGGTGCTGATCCTCATCCCAGCCGCTTCACACTCGGCTGCGAACCGATCCAGTGAGTGCTGAAGGTCACAGACCGATGATGCCATCAGGACCACATCATCTGCAAAGAGCAGCGATGAGATCCCCAGCCCACCGAACTGCAACCCCTCTCCACCCCGACTACGCCTCGATATCCTGTCCATAAATACTACAAACAGGATTGGTGACAAAGCGCAGCCCTGGCGGAGGCCAACTCTCACCTGAAACGAGTCCGACTTACTGCCGAGAACCCGGACACAGCTCTCGCTTTGGTTGTACAGAGATTAGATGGCCCTGAGAAGGGACCCCCTCACCCCATACTCCCGCAGCACCTCCCACAGTATCTCCCGGGGGACCCGGTCATAGGCCTTCTCCAGATCCACAAAGCACATGTAGACCGGTTGGGCATACTCCCAGGCTCCCTCCAGGATCCTTGCGAGAGTAAAGATCTGGTCCGTTGTTTCACGACCAGGACGGAATCCGCATTGTTCCTCTTCAACCTGAGGTTCGACTATCGACCGAACCCTCCTTTCCAGCACCTTGGAGAAGACTTTACCAGGGAGGCTGAGAAGTGTGATACCCCTATAATTGGCACACACCCTCTGGTCCCCCTTTTTGAAAAGGGGAACCACCACCCCAGTCTGCCACTCCTTAGGCACCGTCCCAGACTTCCACGCAATGTTGAAGAGGCGTGTCAACCAAGACAACCCCTCCACACCCAGAGCTTTAAGCATTTCTGGACGGATCTCATCAATCCCTGGGGCTTTGCCACTGTGGAGTTGTTTAACTACCTCAGCAACTTCCACCCGGGAAATTGACGACAATCCCCCATCATCCTCCAGCTCTGCCTCTACCATAGAGGGCGTATTAGTCGGATTTAGGAGTTCCTCAAAGTGCTCCTTCCACCGCCCTATTACCTCCTCAGTTGAGGTCAACAGCGTCCCATCCTTACTGTACACAGCTTGGATGGTTCCCCGCTTCCCCCTCCTGAGGTGGCGAACGGTTTTCCAGAAGCACCTTGGTGCCGACCGAAAGTCCTTCTCCATGTCTTCTCCGAACTTTTCCCACACCCGCTGCTTTGCCTCTTTCACGGCAGAGGCTGCAGCCCTTCGGGCCCTTCGGTACCTTGCCACTGCCTCCGGAGTCCTCTGGGATAACATATCCCGGAAAGACTCCTTCTTCAGTCGGACGGCTTCCCTGACCACCGGTGTCCACCACGGTGTTCGTGGGTTACCGCCCCTTGAGGCACCTAAGACCCTAAGACCACAGCTCCTCGCCGCAGCTTCAGCAATGGAAACTTTGAACATTGTCCACTCAGGTTCAATGCCCCCAGCCTCCACAGGGATGCACGAAAAGCTCCACCGGAGGTGTGAGTTGAAAGTCTGTCGGACAGGGGCCTCCTCCAGACGTTCCCAATTTACCCGCACTACCCGTTTGGGCTTACCAGGTCTGTCCAGAATCTTCCCCCACCCCCTGACCCAACTCACCACCAGATGGTGATCGGTTGACAGCTCTGCCCCTCTCTTCACCCGAGTGTCCAAAACATACGGCCTCAGATCAGATGAAACGATTATAAAATCGATCATTGACCTTTGGCCTAGGGTGCTCTGGTACCAAGTACACTTATGAGCATCCCTATGTTCGAACATGGTGTTCGTTATAGACAATCCATGACTAGCACAGAAGTCCAACAACAAACAACCACTCTGGTTTAGATCAGGGAGGCCGTTCCTCCCAATCACGCCTCTCCATGTGTCTCCATCATTGCCCACGTGCGCGTTGAAGTCCCCCAGCAGAACTATGGAGTCCCCCACTGGAGCCCCATATAGGACTCCACTCAAGGTCTCCAAGAAGGCCGAATACTCCGAACTCTTGTTTGGTGCATATGCACAAACAACAGTCAGAGTTTTCCCCCCCACAACCCGCAGGCGTAGGGAGGCGACCCTCTCGTCCACCGGGGTAAACTCCAACGTAGCGGCGCTCAGCCGGGGGCTTGTGAGTATCCCCACACCCGCCCGGCGCCTCACACCCTGGGCAACTCCGGAGAAGAAAAGAGTCCAACCCCTATCCAGGAGTATGGTTCCAGAACCGAGACTGTGCGTAGAGGTAAGCCCCACCAGATCTAACCGGTAGCGCTCCACCTCCCGCACCAGTTCCGGCTCCTTCCCCCACAGAGAGGTGACATTCCACGTCCCCAGAGCCAGCGTCTGCTGCCCGGGTCTGGTCCGTCGAGGCCCCTGACCTTCACTGCCACCCATGTGGCAGCGCACCCGACCCCAGCGGTTCCTCCCACAGGTGGTGGGCCCATAGGATGGAGAAATGGATGGCAAATTATGTGTCAAACCATTTTGAATTAAGTATGCTATTGTGTTTCTGCGGAGACATCCCAGACTACAAATCCTATCCTACAGACTAAAGAAAAAAATCTTTGTTTGGTACAGATCCTCGCAAAAAGAGCAGCATGACGAGCCAAGAACAACAGCTGTACACACACCTGTAACAACCAACCAGCATCCAACACACAGTTAGCTCAGTGTCAACAACTCAACAACAAGCAGCCTGGCATCGTTAGAAACACTGCGACAGTCACACTTACCTGTACAGGTGTCCGACAGGTGCTCTGCAGCAAAGTATCAGCTCCATAAATCCGCTTTGTGAAACAGACGCCAGTTATGTTATTTATCTCTTCTACTACTCCTTTTTTTTTTTAAATTCACTTAGTTTCGGTGTTTTCTTCGTGTCTATTTCACGTTTTGTTTGTGTTGTTTTCTTGTCGATTTGAATACCCGCCATGTTAACAACGTCAGACTGTGACGCACCAAAGAATTTCTGATAAGGGAAGAAGTTCCACTCTCTCGTTACTTCCGGCTTCTGAACTGGTTGCAGTTCCACTCTTGATCCATATAGATCACACGCGAGTGCAGAACCAATGGGACTCTGTGGAGCCATACCCCCTTAAAATCCTCTTTTCTTAGGATATCATTTTTTGTCTAGTAATTTGAATGTTGCATTCGAAAGGGGAGGCTAAGAAAATACACACTGTTGGGTGTTTTTTAAAGTGGCTTTTTGTTCTAAAAAGCCTTTAAAATGTCAATGACGTCATACACATATACGGCCAGAGATTCTGCTTTACGGCAAGCTCTGAGTCACTTCCTTTTTTCTCTCGAGGCATCGACAACACAGCTGACAGGTTAGGCTCTCCCTGTCAATACACGTGCTAGAAAGAGGTTTACTAATGTTTTAAAGACCACACTGAAATATTCACTCTGACATTCTGGTTCTGCTTCGGATGCTATCAAGTGGGATCTCTGGTCGCAATCAGACCTTCACTGACCAATCAGCATTCATTAGCAGAATGCTAACGTGTTATGGGCAACAACGACTCAACCTGTAAGATATCGAAAGGACATAAGTACTCGTTCATTCAACTTTCAACCTATAATCCACGTTGAATTGCAAAAGCTACAATCAAATCTGAGATTTCTCAATGGCAATCAGGCGAAAAAGACAAATTTAGCCGTCTAGCTCCATAGAGTCCCATTCATTTTGCACTTGCCTGCGATCACCCCCAGTGAAACTCTGGTGACACTGCAACCAAATTCGGTACAATGGGGCTTAATAGGGAGTGAAATGGCTTTCCGTAGACGGGCTTTGGACGCACTTTCTTCTTCTTCTTCTTTGAGTTTTAATGGCGGTTGGCAAAGCAGCGTCCACCACCTACTGGACTGGAGTGTAGAGCAGTAAATTGGCAGGGTGAAAAAAATTCTCCTGTATGTCCTATTCTCAGCCAGGTAGTGGCCATCTCTTCCCTGGGGCTCCTGCTCCGTGTTCCAGCAAAAGGGCAAACTTCTTTGAATCAAATCAAATTTTCAAAAGAAATAACGTAGATGGCTCCCTACAACACTCTTCACAAGATTTATTCAATTTCATAGCATTTGAAAAACAATTTTTATAAAAGAACGTTAAAAAAAGTGACAAAAATGTTGGGGAAAGCTTCAAAAACATGGGGAAAAAAACACACAAAAACGTCAAAAGACGAAAACAAAAGTGTCGAAAAAGACGTCCAAAACGTTGAGAAAAAGTTTAAACTGACCCGGAAAAACAAAAAGTTGCATGGTTGACGGGAAGACAACACAAGGGTTAATATTTATTTTGTGGTTTGTTTTGGCACTTTCTTTGTGCTCTGTGGTTCATTTGTGTACTGCTGCGTGATGAAAAAGTCAAAATTTCCATTTGTCCGATAGTAATTATACCCAAATACAAATGGCATTCCCATCTGCTTCAGCTGTACTTTGTGTTTCGTGCTAATTAGCTAATGGTAGCATGCTACATAGACAACTTCATTTTATATGTGTAGTCTCCTGACGCAGACCTCCAACAGTCATCAGCTTCGTTCCACCAGGAGGCTTCCTTACCAGCAGGTTCTAAGGGTTTGCATTGAGCTGGGGAAAAAACCTTATCCTACTTTGCTCCCTGGACTTGGAATGATATGCAGAGTATACTACGTTTTAATAATCTAGTTCCCTTGGAAAAGTGTAAATCCATTATAAAGGTCCATGTCACTGAAAAATGCAACTCCGTTATTTGAGCCGGATTTAGTATCTTCATTGTGTGTTTGATGATTCTATTTTCTGCTTGTTGTGTTTTCTTTCTATTTAAGCTGTTAGTGGTGTGCTGTCTAGGCCAGGTCTCCCTCGGGAAAGAAGTTTCCATCTCAAGGAACTTCCTGGTTAAATAAAAAAATAAATAAAATAACTGCAACATCCATGGTCCGACTCCTGGTCAGGGGACCCTTGTTGCATACCCTTCTCTCTCCTCATGTTTCCTGTCCGTCTATCTACACTGACTGTAAAATAAGGGCCACAAAATAATCTCTCTAAAAAAGGATTAGTGTGGATTTGGGAAACACGCCGCCACTTTTGTTAAAAGTTGAATAAAGTATCATCCTGACGGAAGACATTTTTTCTCAGCTGATCCACTTATGAAACTTGGCCTCAGACTGAACTTAACTAGAATGAACAAACTGCCTGTTTTTACACAATCCGTTAAATCTAAGTAAACAAAGCTGCAGAGAAATGATGTCTCCTTGTATACATCATATTTTTCATCATGTTTTATGGTCAATGTTTATATATTTAGTCTGACTGATGTATATTATTTCCATTCCACATTATTTGTACTTGACTGATGGATTCCATAACAGATATATTTGTTACCGAGAATCCACGGGGACTTCTCAAACCCAAAATCAACTTTTTAGTTACAGAATAAATAGAGTGAAAATAATTTTTGCTTTTAAATAATCATCTCTGAACCATTAATGCTTGTACTGATATAATGTTTGTGTTATGTGTCTGTATGCAGTGTGTTGACTTTGACTGTGAGGGGTAATTTAAATCGAGGGATTGTGAGGACATGTCAAACAGTGTCAGGTTGACCAAGACTGCAGCCAGAAATATATATTTAAGGTTTATCTTAAAGAAATAGTTCAGGCTGTACAGTGTACCATGTTTCCCCCAAGCGCCAAACCTGGGGTGGATCCCAAGTCTCTTATTTGATATATCATCACTCCTCGCTTCCTTGCTTGAACCGGAAGTTGTTCTGGTCCTCCTTTGTGAAGGCTGCCATAAAGCTCTTGTTCCTGCCCCGAGGAGCGAGCATCGAGGAGGGATCTCTGAGGAGCTATGAGCGAAGATACACGAGAGCAGCCTTCCCGGAAGCCGTGCAGTTGGAAGGGTTGCTTACTCCGCCCATACAGTCGACAAATTCACGTGACGTTTCAGAGGAAAGGACATCTCATCCCTTTAAAAATGTCCTTGTTTCCTCTCTCCTCGCATGATTTCCTCATCTTGCTCCCATGCTTCCTGGATGGGACGGACTAAGATGCGAGGAAGGGAAGCAAGTGAAGGAAATGTGGATGCAATTTAAGGACCTCGCATTGCCAGACCTTCCTTCACAGCACTGCAGAGGAGGGTCTGGCTAGTCCACTCAGCATTCCGGGATGGGAGAAAAACGCACTCCCTCGGGAAGGAACTTGATTTGTGTACGTTCAAAGGTCGTTTTAGTCGTGCAACAGAAAACTCAGCTTGGACAGATAGTCTAGCTAGCTGTCTGGATTTACCCTGCAGAGATCTGAGGAGCAGTCAACCATAGTCCTCGTAAAGGGAAAGTGTGGTACTGTACATCCAGCCTAAAAAGAGGGACATCTGGCGGAATTTCTAGCAGCACCTGAACAATTCTAGAAGTGGAACGTGGCCGATATAGACTACCCCAGGAGTGACAGGGTGTTTTCAGTCGCCACCCCCTCTCCGTGGAACTCAATCAATCACTAATCACATCAAAAATGCCCCCACACTGTCAGCATTCAAAAAGGACCTCAACACACACCTCTTCAGTTTTGCATTCCCCAGCATATCCCCAAATTTCACCACGGCATCTTGTGAGTTCATCTGAAGTCTAAATTAGTCGGAGAAACTGTAATTTGTGGTTGTTGTTTTATTTGCCGAAGTTTAAACCGAACCAATGAGATCTTTTCTGCCTCAGAGAAACATTTGTGTGACTAAAACCTCCGTCAGTGCAGAGAAGCCACACAACAGCACACACAATGTAACTGCTGTTTGACTCCTGAGACTCACGTGTGTGTTTGTGATAAACAAGTTCTGTCCAGCAGACAATACACACTTTTTATAGATGCACTGACAGATCTCTCCATCCACCCGTTTAATCTCTCCACTGCACCATGTACATCCATCCAACAACACATCTGCCAACGTGCATCAGATCATCCATTCCCCTCTACTTCCATTAGATAATCCATCCACTGTGGCCTTCAACCCCAATTCCACTCCACATGCATCCATCCACGACCTGCAGGTTAACACTGTCAGCATACAGAATAAGAGAATACAGCCGTAAGCGATTTATATTTAGTTGCACATGCTCTTTGGAAACACACTCACTGTCTGATGTACAGTATATGAGAAGAAAAACACACTCAGTCTTAAAATATATATCTTCAGGAAGGATATAGGCTCATCTAATTTACTGGAAGCCAACCCCCCGTGCAGTAATAGTTAATTCCAAATACGATTAAATTAAAAAGACACATAATAGATTAGCCAGCAGTGGGTCTTGTTCAAACTCCAGTGAACTAAAGCAGCACTGGGGGGGGGTCAGTGGATGAGTAATGGGAGGAAACAGGGATGTCTGCAACCTTTAAAAAAGTTGTGGGGAGCTATTTCAGGCCGGGAGTTGTTTAACAAAGAGCCCTTATTTTGTTCAAATGGACCATTTATAAAAACAATGGCCACAGTCTGGAGCCAGATTTTGGGAAAGTGAAGGTCTGAGAGTGCTCGTAAATGTCAAATAGGCCACCTGAAGAATGGCCCAGGGTGCAAACTGCTAATATTTCTCCAACTATCATTGTAGTGGATGTGACAGAGGAAGTGTTGGGCTGTGTAAAGGCTGATGGGTGCAGCGATTTGTTGACGCTAAACTACATTTTTATGTGAAATATATTTATTTTATTGGCATAAATCCAAAGGCCAACTCCAATCAGACGAGATTTGATCATGTTCAGAAATGCATTGTTGGTTTTTCAGCTTACAGAACATGCTATTGTGTGTTAATGCCTCACTAATAATACAATAGACTAATATACTACTATGAAAAGGACCATTCTGCATTGTACCTTTAAATATATTTACAGTAAATGAGTATACTTCTCTGCTTTTACTTGAGTAAATTGTGAAGACTGCACAACATATTTTTTTAAAGTGTATCATTACCTTTGCCAAGTAAAGAATCTGGATCCCTTCTTTCTAAACGTGTTTTTGAGTAAATTTCTTAAGTTCAGGATTAAACAAGTTCAATAAGAATATTTGGTCATTTTTGTTCTTATCAAGTATATTTTATTAGAAGATAAAAGTATAAATTCCTCATTTGACTGATTTGGGCCACAAATTTAAACATTTTGTAATAATATTTTTGTAGAACTGGAACACAAAGAATGTTTCATACACAGCAGGTATTACAGTTCATGTTTGATCTCCTCCTCCTGCTTTCAAAATGAAAACATATGATAAATGAATCTTATCTTTGTCTGAAGACATATATGTACTTATTTTGGATAATCTTCTCTTTTCACAGCCAGAGCAGCTGCTCGATGTCTCTGCAGCTAAAACTTCAAAAGTCCTGCTGTATAATCCCCCAAACTGAAGCTCCAACGCCAGACACCATTCAGGGAGTTTACCCCCATTTGTTATCAATGAAACAAGTAAACTTTGTGCACACGGCCCGATGGGAAACACAATAATCCACTGAACAATACGAAAAGGTCTAAAGGAATTAGTTCAATATGTTAAGAATAATACATAAGTTTATTCCCTTTTCTTGCCAAGAGTGAAATCAGAAGATTGGTGTAGTCTTGAAACTACAGCCACTAGTCGGTTAACTTAAAATCTGGAAACGGGGGGGTTGTTTTAACAAGGTAAAACAACTATTTGAGGTTTTAGATGGTTTGTGCTGGAAGGATTCTTTTTTTTTTTTTTTTAAGATTATTTTTTGGGCTTTTCCACCTTGATTCGATAGGACAGCTAGGTGAGAAAGGGGAGAGAGAGGGGGAAGACATGCAGGAAATCGTCACAAGTCAGATTCGAACCATGGACCTCTGCGTCGAGACATAAACCTCTCAGTATAGTATGCGTGCCTGCTCTACCCACTAAGCCAACCCGGCCACAGCTGGAAGGATTCTTGACAGTTTATCAGTGGTGGAATGTAACTAAGTACATTTACTCAAATACTATACTAAAATACGAATGTGAGGTACTTGTACTTTACTTGAGTCTTTTCTTTTCATGCCACTTTCTGCTTCTACGCTACATTTCAGAGAGAAATATACTTTTTACTCTGCTACATTAATCTGACAGCTTTAGTTACTAGTTACTTTACAAATTAACATGGTTGCACACAAAACACATGTAGTTGATATGAAATATGTTTTATTATAAATTAAACTACCCAACAATATAACGGCCTACAAGTCCAGCTGAAATAATTAGACCATTAAACACACAACTGTTTGGATCGTTTCCAGTCTCTAAAAATAGTAGTAGTAAAAGTACTTTTACTTTTAATACTTTAATACATTTCCTGATGCTACTTACATACTTTTACTTAAAGGGTAACTACCGGGTTTTTATCAACCCCATGCATTTGTGTCCAATAGACTGATGTGACCAAAAATCTTTGAATTTGGTCCAGTATTGAGCGAGATCGCTAGAGAGATCACTTGCAATACGGGCGCCCATTCAATTAGAATGACTTCATCCACATTGTCGAAATCATTTAAATATTGAGCCATGGCACCGACAATCTTTTAGATAACAGGAGCACATCATTTGTGTAGCCTACTCCGAAACAAAAGACATCCTGAACGCCTTTTTCTTGACTCGTTCCACTCTCCACAACGCTGTCTTCGAACAAAAAGTCACGTCCTGAGATCGATAATGTTGTTGTTATGCCCCTGAAAAAGGGGAGAAATAATCACAAGAGTGATACGGTTATGGGTTATGTTTCCTCACTGAGAACTTAGTGTAATGAGGAAAAGACAGTTAAAGAAATGGACCAACAGATCCCATTGCTCTGGACGGAGACCAGTGAAGGATATTAGAAGCACTTTTCCGGTGATGGCTGAGCGTTACTGCGCAGCCTCCAACTGAGCTTGAAGACGTAGATGTGAAGTGAGCAACCTGTCTGAAAGTTGGAAGTCTTCTGGTAGCTGTGCCAAGAGAAATCTCAATCATTCCCAATCTTGCAGAGACGGAGAGCGTAGGTATATATAAGGAGATAACATGGACACAGGCTAATTATTGCTAACTAAAATGCTAGTTAACATTAGTAATTAAACTTAAACAGCTAATGTAAGTCGAAACTGCCTGCGAGCTTCTCCTGTACTATACGGTAATTCCTCTACTGTGCGACAGTAAGTTGCGTGGTTATGACACAATCGTTAGCCTATTTTTACAAAAACTGCTATGGAGCCATAACGTGACATACAAGGTAATGGAGCCTTTTATACATTGTCGCGTTTCTTTAGAAATAAACAATGGACAAATAAAGTCTTTAAACGCTTCAGATGTAAATTTGTTCGCTGTCAAAGTGGCGCCAAAAGGAATGGCAGTCAATGGGATGCTAACGGCGGGTGTGAGCTAGGTAGCATCAAAATGGCGCCATAGGAGGTACGGGTTGTGGAGAGAGGCTTACCCCCTTGGGAAAAGACAGCGATTTCCCCGGGAACTTCAATCAATCTCAGCAATCAATCTCAGGCTCAGAGATTAAGAGCACTTAGTAAATCACAGATTAACACTTTTACCCTTAAAGTAGGCACCACAAAATAAAGTAATCCATATAAAGTTTACACATTCCTCTTACAATTTTTACCCTTTGTATGCGTGATGGATTTTAACACAATTATATGAATTTTATCAATCCCTATGAACTAGTACTGAATGCATGATCTTTTTAACCTTAGATATTTTAAGATCCTCACATACTATGAACTTCCTAATACCTTTTAGTGTATAACAGGCTATGAGTATTTCCTTTAACCTGTCACACAGTCAGACACTTTTAGTAACAATCTGAGCCATTAAGTAGACAAAAAACAAGACTGCACAGTTGCCCCATTAGGTTACATTACAGCTCGGTTTGCACCGGCCCGTCATTGCAATCCCGCTCAATACTGGACCAAATTCAAAGATTTTTGGTCACATCAGTCTATTAGACACAAATGCATGGGGAAATGGGGCCCAGGTTGACAAAAAAACGTAGTTACCCTTTAAGTAACATTTTCAATGAAGGACTTTTACTTGTAACAGAGTATTTTAACAGTGTGGTATTAGTAATTTTACTTAAGTAAAGGTTCTGAATACTTCTTGCGGTTTATCTATCCACCCAGCACTTCTGTGCAGTGTCTCCGGCTGAGAATAGATTTTGGTTTTGGTCTCTGTACAGGCATGATGGTACCACACCTGGCAACTTTACTGTGACGACTTTGATCCGGTGCACCCGACTTTTATTTAGCAAGAAATAGTTCCAGCACGTAACTCCCCATAAAGCCACAAACATTTTGGTTTGTGTGCGGATTAAAGAAACGACCTGCAGCATGTTATCAGGGGGTATTAGAGGTTTTTTATGCGCACCACGAGGTGTTAAAATCAGGTCTTCAACACAGTGAAAGCAAGGTTTTTTTTCCCCATGTAGGAACGAAACTCTTCATGTTTCCATACGATATGACAGATGTAAGCACATTCCTGGCAGGAGAAACCTTTTGTCTGAGCATGTTAGTAATGTAAAGAATGACATTTCTGCCCTGTAAAAAGGCAAAACGCTGCTTAAAAGGAGTGGAACTGAGAAACATGGCTTATATGTTTACTGAGCAGCTAAATGACCTGACAATGCAGTGATTTATTGACTTCATCTCCCTTCTGATGGAACGCAAGCTGGCAAAGTTATTGCATTTTCTTTTTGCTTTGTAAGGCAGATTTAACATAAAAACACAGTTAGTGGGTCAGTGAGAGGGGGAGTCCCTGCTCTCCTCTCACAGCTCTCCGTTAGCGCAGGCCTCCATGGACGCCATCCTGGCAGGTCTGAAGCCGCTGTACTGTCCGTCCGCGCTCGGGTACTCCTCCCTGACTCTTTGCACGCAGCAGCTGGGGATGGCAGGGTGGGTGTCGATAGGTGGGACCCCAAACCTCCAGCTGATGTACTGACTGTAGGCACAGTGACGCAGGGCGCTGGTCTGGCATCGCACAGCGGGTGGACACAGAGGGTCCCGGAACAGGAGGACGGCCTCCAGCAGGGGGCGACGCAACACAAGCTGCTCGAACAGAGGAGACGAGGTGATGCAGGCGCCGTCGCTCTGCCGGCAGCACAGCGCCTCCTGGGGGAGGGAAGAGGGAGTGCAGCAGTCACACTTACACCAGGCTGGGCGCCGAGATTTGGAGTTGGGGTTAGGTTTATGGTCGAGGGGAGGCGGAGCGTCGTGAGCCACGCCGTCACCCGGCTGGAGCAGACAGAGGACGGCCCTCAGGTGTCCCGTGTCCTCCTGTCAGGACAAGAATATATCAAGTCTCAAGTCAATGACAAGATTCATCCAGGCTGTAATTCAACTTTTTACACAATTCGATTCACCTAAATTACAAAACACATTTACTCACTTACCTCGAGTGGTTTAGAGATACAGTATCGATTCTGCCTCAACCACACATTAAAGTAATAATCTTTAAGATTTTCATTTAAATAAATGTTTGTTAAGTCACTGAGTCAATGCCGAATGAGGTAACACAATGGTGATTGAGCCTTTGGTGCACTGATGAAAGCCTTTGCATTTACCGAATTTTGAACTTGGTGTCTGTGGCGAAATTTCCAGGAAAAAAAAAAATAAAAAAATCACAAGCAGCTCACAGTTAGTGACGCGTTCCCATAACCCGGCAGTGGTTGGTCTGCCAGAGAGGGTAGGCAGAGCTAACGCAACAGACTCGGTCTTCAACTCACTCGAGTGTGAAGCAGCGTACGTTTTTTTTCCCCGTCTCTGCTAGCATTGAAAGTAAACTGTTACTACGGCCGAACAAACAATGACAGTAGTGATGACTACAGAAGATGACACTTCAAAAACAAGTAAAAGTGAGATTGGGGCGTCTGGTTAGCTCACCTGGTGGAGCGGGCGCCCATGTATAGAGGTTTGCTCCTCGACGCAGCGGCCGCGGGTTCGACTCCGAGCTGCGGCCCTTTGCTGTATGTCATTCCCCCTCTCTCTCCCATTTCAAGTCTAAGCTGTCCTATACGAATACAGGCCTAAAATGCCAACAAAATCATCTTAAAAACGGAGATCGTCAAGATTTTAATCAAATTTAGATAGCAGTAATTCAACAATAATCCAAACTATGACAATCTTTGGGCACTAATACCGGTAACAAAGTATCAACTCCAAAGTTTTGATGTGTTGTCAAACTGAAAATCCACTTTCTGATTTGCATCGAGTTTGTGTTGGTGATACAAACCAGGCGCCAAAACAGCCCCCCAGCAGCTTATTTCACTTTAAATGTATAGTCTAGAATAGCTTAATGCTAACCTATTGCATGAATATCCATCCTGGGAGAGGGATCCCTTCTCAGTTGCTCAATCTGAGGTTTCTTCCAATTTTCTCTGGGTTGTTTTTTAGGAACAGAGTTTGACCTTATCTGAATCAAGGGTTTAAGGAGAGAGAGAGTGATTGTAAAGCCCCTTGAGGCAAATTTGTGATTTGTGATATTGGGCTAAATACATTTAAATAAAATTGACTTTGAAATCTACAAAACTACAATAACGCTTCATATCTGGTTCCAGACAAAGTTCCCAGAGACTCATCGCTCATGAATTCCAACCTGTTGATGCTTCAACCCTGAAGGTTTCAATTTCTTTGAAGCTAATGTTTTGGAGCAACAGAGATTTTAGGTCTCAGTTTCATCAGTAATAAAAGACCATTTCTACATGCTATTTCTCTGATCTTTCCTCTCTGCAGCAGGTTTACCTTGTATGGCTGAACAGACATCGGTTTGATGTCTTGTAAACTTTTCTTCTGTGATCTCTTCACCAGTCGAATGTTGTTCTCATCGACGTAGGACACGCAGAGGATGCACTGCGACACACAGTCACGTCACACCGTAAGATCACGCCCATGGGAAAAGTTATTAAACTGTATTAAAGTACAAAATGTTTGACTATAGGTTTACAGCTACAGTACATTCTATCAAACCGTTCATCACCTTGAGTTTGTCTTGGACTGACTCCACTTTCTTCTCGGAGTAGTTTTGTCCAACCTCTGCAGAATAACAGCTGGTTCCTATCAGCCAGTCGATCATCATGGTCGTCTGAGGGAAAAATGGAGTTTCACACTTCATCTACAACACACTACAAGACACCGATTTGTCAACATAGCTGTGATTTGTGTTTAACACCAAACATGGCTTGATTTTACTGAAATAAACTGATTAAATCTGGGAAGAATATTTTCACTTTTCGGGTCTTAAATCACAGCAAGAGTTTGAATTTTTGAGACTCTTTTGAGACAGTTGGCATTTTGGCTTACACTTTACTTGAAGGTATCTACATAAGAGTGACATGACACTGTCATGAACGTGTCATAAACATTATAAACAAGGCATAAACGTTTATGACATAACGCTTCTGTCATTAAGTGTCATTCAGTTTTTGTCATGACAAGTTAGGGTTAGGGTTCATGTGTTCATGACAGTGTCATGTCACTCTTATGTAGATACCTTCAAGTAAAGTGTAACCGCATTTTATTTAAAGTCTGAAGTGTCTTAAGCTGAAGTTCCTCTAACAGATGCCTCCAAGAAAACCCACAGCTTTTCTGTCCAGACAAAGGGGAGACTTTGGCCAATCTCAGGTTATTTTAGACAGATTTGGTTCCTATTGGCTGTTCTACAAATGCAGATGTGCGTGCACATCCCTTCAGATCGTGAAAGCCTGATTTAAAGGTGGCAAATCCTGCAGAAAAAAGTTGCGTGTGAAGCGGCGTACTGTTTTTTTCCCCCGTCTCTGCTAGCATTGAAAGTAAACTGTTACTACGGCCGAACAAACAATGACAGTAGTGATGACTACAGAAGATGAAACTTCAAAAACAAGTGAAAGTGAGATTGAAAAACACACCTGGAATTACCACCAAGGTGGACGAAATTGAGATCTTCAAGATTTTAAGTTTAAAAAACAACTTCTCAAATTTAGATAGTAATTCAACAATATTCCAAAGAGCTGCAGGAGGAGCGCTGCTTTTTACTATTCAGGAGGGTTTTATCCAGAAAACTGCCAACCTCAGCTTTAAGGCTTTAAAATAGCTATGTGCTGTATGTTTTTTTGCAGTGTGTTTGACTTGTCTGACATGGTTGCTGCTTGCTCATCCAGCCTAAGCTTCACCCAGGCTCTGCCCCTGGTTCGACATGTTGAGAAATACGCTTCTATGCCTTGACAAAAGTTAGATGAAAACATAGATACCACTCTCACACAAGAGGGAGATCATTCCTCTCATCTAACTCATCGTTAGAAAGCATATATTTCTCAAAATGCTGAATTATTTCTAATTATTAGTAGTTTGTTTGGTTCTTATTCATTGTACTGTCTGCTGTGTAAAAGGGGTTTAAGTGAAACAGACAGTGGTGAGAAGTCAAATTCCCAACTGCAAAACATCCCTGTCAGTTACATCATAGACACTTCCTCCATGATTTCCTAACATGGTTTCACTCTTATGATTCATCGCTGTGAAGATTATGCACCAAAGTCCACAGGGGAATCACATTTCTTGGAGCAACCTGTTGCCTCCTGCAGCTTTCAGCATATTTAGTAGGATTGGGAATCACCAGAGGCCTCACGATACGATATCATCACAATACTTATGTCATGATACGATATTATTGCGATTTTAAACATATTGCAATATTTTGTCATATATTGCAATGTATTACCTTTTTTCCAACTTCAAATTGTTCCCAAATTCAAATTATGTCCCCAAAAAGAAACTTTGTCAACATGTCAACTGTTTAATCTAAAATGATAAATGTATGTTTGTTTATCTCACTTCAATTTTATTGCTGCAAAATGGGATTGTCAGTCAGACAACCTGACCAACACATATATAATAATAGATCGATACTTGGCATCTATGTATCAATACAGTATTGCCACGGAAAATATTGCAATACTATGCTGTATAGATTTTTTTCCCCCACCCCTAATGTTTAGCCTTTAGCTTTTTTCTGTAGTGATTCATTCAGTTAGTCCAGATGCAGCCACCATTTGACGTCCCACTCTTGTACACTCTAACACTGACTGCCACTGTGTTCAGCACTAAGGGAGGGTAAATGCATGAATGGACACTGTTGTGGCGGCAGCTGAACCCAGTGTGGTCTCTCACCAGAGCGTAGTACGACAGCGTTGATCCGATGTAGATGATGAGATGAATGAAGCTAAACTTTCCCGCCTGGAAAACAGATCAAACTGTCACACTTTTGTTTTTCTAACTCCTCCAGATGTATAGAAACACTGATGTCAACAGTTCCTGTGTGCAAAGAAGGCAAGAACAAATAGAGTTGATGATAAAGTTATGGCATCTTGGACAATTACCTCTCAAATACAACACAAATAAATGCCCAAACTAGGAAATATAAAGTTTCACAAATAAAAACATAATTGGTTTAAATGTTAAGTTTAAAGATATTAATTCTAAAAAAAAAAAAAAAAAAACCCACCTGTCCG
Source organism: Sander lucioperca (assembly GCF_008315115.2). Taxonomy (NCBI): domain Eukaryota; kingdom Metazoa; phylum Chordata; class Actinopteri; order Perciformes; family Percidae; genus Sander; species Sander lucioperca. Next base: position 38,386,689 of record NC_050174.1, read on the forward strand.
AACACCATGACATCAAACCTGATCCCAAATGCTTTGTACAGCGTTCGCTCCTCCACTCCGTTCACTGTGTTGTACTTTGCATATCTGATCAGACGACAGCAGAAACGATAAAAATAAAAAATAAACATTGCAGCACACAGTGAAGCATGAAGCAGGATTGTTTACCCCAAATCTGAAACCAAACGAGATGTGCCAGTTGGGATGTAATCTATCAAGCTGCCTTCGGTATGTAACTTGCGCAAGCCTTCATAACCTATATGAAATGGATCGATGCACTTTACAGTGTTTTAGGAGATATGTTCAGTATGTTTACTGGGTAAATTACCGCAGTAAATATCCAGTTTACTGACATATTACTGTAGTAGCTATAACACTAGATCATCAGAGAAATTCTCATTATGGTCCCAATAGTCTCGCTTTGCCAGCACTAACCTTTGGCAGCTCTAAGCACTAAGCGCCGGACGGAGCCACATGTGCCGCTGCAAAATGTCCTCCGGAAGGAACTTGTTTTGGTGGAACATGTTTACATTCAAAGGTTGTTTTAGTTGTGCAACAGAAAACTCAGATTGGACAGATAGTCTAGCTAGCTGTCTGGATTTACCCTGCAGAGATCTGAGGAGAAGTTAGCCATAGTCCTCAGAAATTCACTGGAGTTTAAAATTACAACACAAAGAAAGCGGAAGGTAACGGACATCCGACCAAAAAGAGGGACATCCGGCTGAATTTCCGGCGGCACCTGAACGACCTGGAAGTGGAACGTTGTGGATATTAGACTAGGGTCCCAATCATCCGAACATAGCTGGGTAACTCGGCCTTTTGCTTTCACGCCCGCAAGTTTAGAATGAGCTGCAAGGAATCTTTACCCTCTCGACAAGTTTAAAAATACTTCAAAACCGTTTTTACAGAACAATGTTATTGCTTTTAACAGGTGCCATTATTTGCCACGATTCTTTTAGCCTCCGATTCCTGTATCTTGTGTGTCTGTTGTTGTATTTTGGTGTGTTTTTTTGAAGTCTAATCTGTCCCTTGCATATGAAAATTGTATTCTTCTGCCTATCTTGAACAGGGCTCCCTGGCTGTAAATGTTGTTTCCAACCCAACATAAAAACAAATGGGGAAATACTGAAGCCTCAAATTGTTTTCATGTAAATTCATGGACATAAAAAACACGGACAAATGTAAGTTATGGACCATTACACTATCAGCACAAACTGTTTTTAAACTTTCTCTGTTCGTCTTTCTAAAAAGAATCAAAGTTCCTATAGTGGTTGTGATGACTGTAAAGTTGACCTTTGACCCTGGCTCACTCACCTGAAGTTGAGGCCGGGATACAGCGTCTTGTTGCTCTCTTTCTCATCCAGCCGTATGAAGGAGTATTTGGGAAGGCAGCGCTGCATGAGCCGGTCCAGGTTGCAGTCCCAATTGATCAGTATGCCGATGACGCCCCCCTGTGGTCAACACAGGAAGTGGTGGTTATTAACCACAAAACCTCCCCGACCATGAAGGAGTCAATTATCTAACTTTTTATATATCATTCCATGTTCCAGATTTGAGTAAACTCAACGTTTAACTCACATGGGCCAATGTTCTGCATTTACTTTTGATACTTTTCGTACATTTTGCTGATAATACTTATGTACTTTTAGTTCTAGGGCTGGGTACCGAATTCAATACCCAATTTCAATCCCTAAGGAGTAAATCTCGTCAGCATCAGTGAGCCAATAAGCATGCAGCATGCTTCTACCGAGATCTAATAATGCTGCCGATTGGCTGTCTAACATTACAGATCATAGAGGCAGGCAGGAAAAACTCTACGTTACACAGAGACGGGGCTCACGTAGTAGGAGCTGAAAAATAAATAACCAAAGATTTGTGCCGTAATGTGTAATGTTGTAATTTCTTTTTGTTTTATAAAATTGGTTTCTAAAAAAGTATCGTTTAGGAACCGGTATCGAAGTCATGGTATTGGTATCAGTATCACAATGTTTTAAACGACACCCAGCCCTATTTACTTCAGTAACATTTCCAATGCAGGACTTCTCCTTGTCTTTGCTCAAACTGAGTGTGTACCCTCAATTTACTCACATCAAAAATATAGTATAAAAAGCTTGTTTTCAGCATGAAATGTATCCCATAAATCACAGCAGCACAAGCTTACACAGACCAGACTCTGTTTCTGTAGAAAGAGGTCCTTCCTACAGATGCAAGATGTTGAAATTTTAAAGCTGAAGTTTGTGACTCTTTGACTTTTTTCTTGTTTTTTACAAAAGATAGCTGAACACTGGGGAGCTCTGCATGTTTTTGAGTCACTCCTATAAACAGGTCTTAAAAGCCTTATTTTCTTAAAACGTGAATAAAATCTGCCAATGCAGTAAGAGTATTTCAACTTGGTTCCAACAGAAATCCACTTCTCTTTAGATTTTTTTTTTTACATTTAACAACGTTTAAAAGGTTAGTCTTGAAATAAGAATGAATAAGGGAGGCAGCTGCACTGCAATCAGACGATTTCACAAAATACTTGAAACAAGTTGATTTTTTACAAGAAGGAGGATGACCTATTCTGACAGCACAGGTATTTATTAATCACTTGTTTTAAGAAAATAATGCGTAAAATGTAAATGAAACAAGACCTAATTACTAATTATGATAAAAAATAGGAATTCTTGGGAAAAGCTGTAAGGCACATATGTATTTTTACTATTACACTGACAATGCTGACTTTCCACTTTAATCTACACAAACTAAAGAAAGTTTGAGGCAACACTACCTCTTTTTGGTAGTTTCATTTCAACTTAACTTGATCTCTTGCTGAGGACAACGGACGCTCACTGAAGGAAACCCAAAAAAGTGGGTGCTGCATCCTAAGATTTCAGCAGTGAAGTAAGTCAGTAAAATGTTCTCAAAACTGATCGGAACTGTGGCTAGAACTACGAAAATATAACCCAGGTTGCAAGAAGAATAAATGTTGCTTTCACTGCAGAAACATTTGAACATGTAACCTCACCTCTACGGCCATTTCAGTGAAATTCTCTCCGGCCTCTCGAATGACGTCTCCCAGTCTGAAGATGGGACACAGCGAGTCTTTTCCTCTGTGACAGCTCCTCAGGTAGGCATCGTTCATCTCTGGGAGAATGTTTCTTCTGCCGAACAAAATAGACTCAAATATTCACAGAAAATCTGAGTTCCTCTCCCACTGAAGAGAAGGTGGTGGACTCTATGTGTCCTAAAGAGCAGCAGAGAGTTTCAGTGTCAAATGACACTAAATGTTTCATTGGCTTTTTTTATTTGATAATAAAATCATGCAGGCAAATACTTGAAGGATATGCAAAAGTATTTCACTCATTTTCACCATGATAAAATGCAAACAATAATATGCAATCATGTCATTTTTCAACTACTTTGTTGACGTGCTGACAGACTGATTTTTCTGATTTTTTTAATCCCAGAAAACAGACAGTGCAGTATGACTTGTGATAGAAAAGGACACAACTCCTTCTCTTCCATGACTGAAAAATTAAGAATTTATTTGCAAAACAGCAACAAAAAAAAAACAATTAATGAAGCAAAATTATTTGAGCGTCCCTGAACACACCAAAAAAGAGAGTCTTCAAAACTGTCCCTCTTTGCAGCTGCATTGCTACATGAAAAAGGACTTAACAAAACACTACCATAAATAATGAAATATATCTTTTACATTGCCACAGATGTGAAACTTGTTGCCGCACAAACACAGCTGTGGCTGCACTGCATAAAGTTAGGAAAACGTTTCAAACCCCATCAGTCAAAAAGAATTCTCACCGGATGAAGTTGAATGCAGGGAATCTGATGTTGTTTTTGATGAGGACTGTGAAGTTCTCAGCTGCTGCCAGCAGAGCTGGCCTGTATCGTAAAAAAAAAAAAAAAAAAAAAGTTACAAGAAGAAGTTCAGACAATGCAATCCGATTGGTCAACTAGACATTTAGAACAGGCTCAAATATGCATGATAGCACACCATGCTCAGGAAAGCAAATATTTGAGTTACAACATAGTCTATATCCACGACGTTCCATTTCCAGGATTGCTTCGTTGCCCCGCTCATTTAGGCTGGATATCCATTGCTTTGGGCTTTCTTTGTGTTAGCATTTTAAACTCCGGTGGATTTATGTGGACTATGGTTAACTGCTCCTCAGATCTCTGCAGGGTAAATCCAGACAGCTAGCAAGACTATCTGACAAATCTGAGTTTTCTGTTGCACGACTAAAACAACCTTTGACCGTACACGTGTTCCACCAAAACAAGTTCCTTCTCGAGACTAGTTACAACACATTTGAGCTAGCAAATCAGTTTTGTGTTTATATGTGCAGTGTTAATTAAGTTTGGGAAATCCTCCGATCTTCACAAAGCTAACATTAGCTCAATTTGGCTGGCTGACTCAGCAGGGACTATAAATCCACTGTTTGTTTTTGTTTATTCCCAAACAAAATGCCCCAAAAAAAAGAAAAAAAGTTTGATTCCATCTTTTATTTTGTTGGTAACCGTTAGTATAATCGCAATATTACACTCGAGATGTGCTTTAACGTCATTATTGGCACTTCAGTGATGCTTGCAGACAGCGCAATAACGTTAAAGCACACCCTCCTGTGTAATAACGCTTAATTATACACGTAAGTCAATACAGTACATTTTAATGAGACTCAAAAACTGTGGATGCAAGTCCAATATTCTCTCCCTTTTAGCTCAGTTTTTGGTCTTCACCAACTCCTAATATGTCTCTTTAGCTGCTAAATTTTTTAAGTTTTCACCAGCTAGTCTCTAACTGTGCCTGTCTGCTGTTTGCTGCTGAGCAGGTAGTGTACGGTGGCTTTAAAAAGCATGGTTTGCAAACAAGTTCAACTTAAAGATGATGATATGTCAATGTTGTGTTCACAACTTGATTCCGCTGCCCCCAAGTGGCCAGAAAAATCAGTTGTTGCAGGTTTAAGTTAAATCCTAACATGTTGGTGCCTCAAAATTAAATGTCGTATAACTTAAATTCCTGCTGAGTGAGAAGTTACGTGACAAACTCCTGATCTGACAACAAAATAGTAGACTTTACCTCGGAGGGTTCGTCCTGGTTTCGACTGGACACCACGCAGAGACCTCACAGGTTTTCCTCAACACGTCAAACTTCACACATGATCCTGTCCTAATCCCTGCAGAAAGAAAACAGTCCTGCATTTAAAAATCGCCTGATTCTGTCACAACTGAGTTTGAAAAGTCGCAGGTTTGATTTCTGCAGCAGCTAATGTGAGGTGACAACAGCGTCAACTGTAACTCAAATCTAAACTAGTAGCAGAGAGCTGAGAGCTTTTGGCTGAAGCTAAAACTGCAACACATGAATGACACATTTCTCTGCTTCTTCTGGAAACAGGTGTCAACTAAACCACTCAGGACAATGTAGGTGTTGCTGTAGTGAGTCCATCCAAAACCGATAAACTGAAGAAGAAAAATACATTTTTAAAGATTGTTTTTTGGGCTTTTTTGCCTTTAATTCATAGGACAGCTATAGACAGGAAAGGGGGGAGAGAGAGGGGGGACGACTTGCAGCAAAGGGCTGCGGGTTGGAATTGAACTAGGGTCACTGCGGTAAGGACTGAGCCTTGGTACATGGGGCACACATTCAACCAGGTGACCTGTATCACAATAAAGTCAGTAAAGCTTCCAAAAAAAGGCTTGAGGTATGGAAGTAATCTGGTTACAGATCTGCTGCGTACAGTATACAAGGATTTACAGTAACCAGGTAACTATAAATAGGCCTACATGTAAACCTGGTTTCTTGTGTGCGTGTAAATGTACTGAAGGAGAAGTGAGCGTACCGTGGCTCTGCTGATCCCAGCCTCCTTTCTCACAGTCCTTATCTGTGCGACACAATTTGCCTTTAAGGGGAACCTGGAATATAAACACTGCTGCATAATAAGAAAGGTTTGCCAACTTTATATCTGAGTCAATGTACCATCAGCAGCACTGAAACATTATACCAGTTTAATAGATAAACGAATATTAATAATGATGAAGGAGCACCTCTGGGCATTTCCCCTGCTTCTGATTCTTCGTCATGATGACATTGGTCACCACAAAGAAGGAGTTTTTGTCCTGAAAATAAAATCACATTATTTTTTGTTGTCCTCTTGGATAAATACCCAAAACCCAGAGGACTGAGGCTACCTGTGGGGGTCCGCTGTAGTCCACCACATCCCAGACCTCATCCCCGACCCCAGGCAGGTGGGTCTGAGCTATACCCTTCACCTTGGTGGTGACAGAGCTCACCACCAGGTCAAACTGCTGGTAACTCCTGTTCCACAGCAACATCATGCTGCAAAATAAAACACAAAAACTGACTTTTAAATGTAAATCACACAGATTTTACACATTAAGGCCATGGCATTTTTGCTTAAAACATGTCTTAAATTATGAATTTATTCTCAAAATAGTTGCCGGTTAACTTTCTGTCAATCGGCTAATCAATAAACCGACTGATCGTTGCAGCTCTGGAACCTCTGCTGCTTTACCGTTCGGTTTTAAATCGGTCTATGTTTACATCCTTGCACTGACTCTTTACACCGTTTGTCTTGTTTTTGCACTAATTTTGTCTTTTTATTGACTGCCTTCTTAAAAGGTGCAGTAGGTAAAACTAACATTCATATTTGCTGAAACTGCCCCTATGTTCCAGTAGAACTACATGAAGCAGGTAATTTAAAAAAAAAAAAAATCCGGCTCATCGGGCAGCTTCCTCTACAGCCTGTATTGCGATTTGCAAAAATCCACCGCTCCCTGTTCAGATGCACCAATCAGGGCTGGGGGGGGGGGGTGGGGGGGTGTCTAACTGCGTGTCAATCACTGCTCATGCACACGCATTCATTCTCCCTTGTGGGGGGAGGGGCTTAGGAGACCGTTTTGGGCTTTAGCAGAGGGGGGGGGGGGAGAAGAGTGGAGAGACTGAGAAGTTGTCGATGTTCACATTTTTTGTCTGAAGTCCTGGATCTTCACAATCCTACCTACAGCACCTTTAAATGTTGCACCATTGCCACCAGAGAAACCTTTTATCTTCAGGTCCCCATGGGAATACCTTATTAATAGAACCATTGCTGTTGTTACAAACACATCTTCAAATCTTACGGGCACAATTGAAAATTAGATTTAAAAAAATGATTCAGTTCAATATAAAGGTCACAGTGAATGGGCACTACAGGAATATTACAGGGTTCCTCATAAAATGTAAAACAAATAATAATAATAATAATAATAATAATAATAATAATAATAATAATAATAATAATAATACTCAGTTTTGTATGGGAAATGGGTATAAAAGTAGCTTCAGTAAAGAAATACCGGAAATGATATAAAATGCAACTTTTTTTCCTTTCTTTTTTTATTCTTTACTGTATAGTAGTGATACAAACAGTCAAGGCACAACGTGTTTGTACATTTGTCCAAAAAAAAGTGTTGACAGCTTTGAGGTAGAGACAATATATACAACACAACAAATAAAGAAAATAAAGATACTGGGAGTCTTTTTAGTCAAGTAGGGAATGTAAGTCCATAAAATGCAACTAAGTAGCCTACCATAAACGGGCAGTTGTTCCTACAAAATAAAATACTGTATTTTTCTGTTACATATCCACAAGAGGCGGTTCAATTTCATTCAAACACTAATAAATAGCATTAATTATCAGTTGATGTGTTTATGGTTACACTCTTCGTCTCTGGATGATTATGGCAGCCGGTAGTAAAACGGTTTGAGCATAATGGACTGGTGGTGAATCATTGTAGGAAGCAGCAGCAGCAGCAGAGTGTGCAGCCGCTCCCCGAGCATGCGGCAGCTGGGGGGGCAGAAATATTTCACGTTGTGTTCAAGTTCACTTACCAGATAAACAGCAGAATGGCTGCGTTCATGCTCCACTTGAGAGAGCCGAGCCGGACGCTCTGGATCCGGACCAGCTTGTTGGTTTCATACTGACACAGAACTCCGCAGCACGGCATGCTGCTGCTGCTGCTACTACTACTGCTGCTGCTGCTGCTGCTGGGGTTTGGGTATTTCTATGTGATTTATTTAGTGGAGGAGGAATCTCTGACTCATTTCTTGACTCTTCTTCCTGTGTGCACGGTCACATGTCCAGATTCCTGCAGCTGGTCTCACTCTCAATACAATCACTGCAGCCGCAACATCCACTCACTCCACTCAATCTCAAACTGACCATAAGATCTACATAACAGCCAAATATAGCAGTATTTTATTTACTAATTTTGTAAAATGAATTATATGAGTTATACTCCTTTTAGTGTTGTCGAAGCTACTTTGAAAATATAGCTTTGCAAACTACCATTACTTAAGAAAATTAACCACAGCAAAGCTACAAAGGGAGAAATCTAGTTTGGTTAGCTAAAGCTAGCCTACTTAGAAATTGACAATGCACATGTGATAAGAAAGTATAAAAAAAATAGAACAAAAAAGTCACATGGCAGAAAAAAAAGCCACTCAATTGAGTTAATTGCAAAAGGTGCAGTCAGACAGCTGCCTTCCAGAAACCTGGGTAGGCTACTGCACCAGGCACGATGACTCAGTTAGTCAGGTATAAAATAGCATTAAGCAATTTCTCTCAACACTAATACTGACTAATTGAAACCAAATATGTTGGTAGGGTTTAGTTTACAAATTCAGATTCAAAACTTTGAAAACTAAAGCCACATTTTTTTTCCACAGGTGACATTCCAGCTTCCTGGAGTAGGTTACCCCTTAAACTTAAACCTGTCCTAAACTAAAGTATTGCCTGACCAAAACATTGCCTGGGCTTCATGCTTTCACAGCACTCAGGATGAAAAGGTATACAGGGTATAATTACAGTAGAGGAAAGCAATAGTAAATTGAAGAAATAGCATTTATTTGGGGTGGAAGAAGCTCAGTCGGTACTGTTTTCTTCTTAAATCAAGTCTGCAGTTGCCATCAGAACAGAGACTAATCAAATTAGAATTAAAAAAAAAAAAACGATGTTGATGAAATACTACTTTGATGTACAGAATGTAGTGCTGAAACGATAAGTCAACAACTATTTTTGTAATCAATTAACCGTTTAAGTTATTTATCAAAGGGAATTGCAAAGATTCTCAGCTTCTAGCTTCTCCAATGTGAGGATTTTCTGCTTTTCTGGTTTTAGATCTTTGTAAATAGAATCTCTCTCTCTCTCTCTCTCTCTCTCTCTCTATATATATATATATATATATATATATATATCTATATATATATATATATATATATATCTTATATATATATATATCTTATATGCATTTCGGTTAATTGCACTGGGCAGTTTTCACTATTTTTTGACTTCTTACAGACAACAGAGTAATGCTAAGCTACAGCCATAAAAAGGGGACTAACTAAAGAGGAGAAAATGAAAAGTTTTCAAAGCAAGCGAGGATCACTACACAACACATAGCTAAAACCATGCAGTAGATGGCAGCGTTTGCCTCAATGTGTGTGCACAGATGAACATACTGAAAAACAAATGAATATAGAATAAATAGAAAATTCTGAATATCTTTCCATGATATAAACATGATAGAACATTTCTGTTTTGGAAACAAAATAAATAAATAAATAAATTCTGGTATTCCATTTGTCCTTTTTTCAGATTTCCTTTGAGATAAAGAGCCTCTTGTTCCCAGCAGGAACAGTGCTGACATGAGAAAACAATGACAGCCTCTCAGTCTCTGCAGCAGTCGGAGCTGTGCAGAGCTGGAATGTCACCGGCAACATTTGCTCAAGTGCTTGACTTCACAGTTTTTGGTAAACTTCACTTGAGTATTTCCATAATATGCAATTTAATACTTCTTCTCCACCACATTCCAGAGGGAAATATTAAATATTGCACTTTTTTCTCCACTATATTTATTTGACATTAGTAGACAATAATTACTTTCCAGATTGGTTTTACATGCTTCATGTTAATTCAATTCAATTCAATTCAATTCAATTGTATTCATAGTATCAAATCATAACAAGAGTTATCTAAGGAAACTTTACAGATAGAGTAGGTCTAGACCACACTCTATAATTTACAAAGACCCAACAATTCCAGTAATGCCCCCAAGAGCAAGCATTTAGTGCAACAGTGGCGAGGAAAAACTCCTTGGGTGGTGGGAAAACTTCCTTTTAGGAAGAAACCTCGGACAGACCCAGGCTCTTGGTAGGCGGTGTCTGACGGTGCCGGTTGGGGGTGTGATGAACAGTGGCAATAACAGTCACAATAAAGATAAAGGAACTATGACTAGAAATAGTAGTCGTAGTAGTTCATGGCATAGCAGGGCACTGCAGGGAGTTACAGGCTGTAGCATGGCACTGCAGGGCACCGCAGAGCATAGCAGGGTGTAGCAGGACCATAGGAGTTGCTTGTTTATCGCTGCCTCGATCGGTTAATTAGTTTATGTTATTGTGTGATTTTGGTGTTTTAAAAGATTAGTTTAGATCCACCAAAGTCACATAAGACAAACTAACCGATCGAGGCAGCGGTAGATCCGTGTGCTGTAAGGTACAATGAGAGGCATATTCTACGTGGAGAGGACGTCACTTAAGATGTTTAGTTATTTAAAGACAAAATGAGAACATATTTTTGTGACTAAAAACACACAGCATTGCACAGAAGATGTAGTACTCTTACTCAAGGGTGTTGGACTGGGGGTAGAAATGTACTAGTAAGAACAGGAGCGTAGCACAAAATTCTGGGCCGTGTAGAAAGGCATTCTATATTGGCCCCTCCCCACATCAACAGCTATTCATTCTAGAATCTTTTTGGCCCTCCTCACATGAGGGCCCTGGGTACTCAGTACCATTTCCACCACCAGTCCGACACCATTGAGTAAGGGTACTACATCTTCTGTGCAATGCTGTGTATTTTTAGTCAAAAAAGATGTTCTCATATTATCTTTAAACAACTAAACATCTTAAAGTCGCCATATTATGCTCATTTTCAGATTATATTCAGATTAATGTATTGTTTATAGATGTTTATATGAAATTTTGTTTGGTTTGGTTTGGTTTGTTTGTTTGTTTGTTTGTCTAAAGGGAACGTTGCAGTTAACCACCACTGTTGATTAATGGGTACATAAAACACTCAACATATGTATATCATTGTTAAAAATGTCTCCAAATAGTGCTAAAGGCCAGTTTGTTGACAACGTGGACGCAGATATAGGAAACTCCAAAGGCAGTCGTAATATTTACCTAGCAGTCTAGGCTAATGCTGTTGCGCTAACGTTAGCAAACGTCGGCGTAGCTAGCTGTCTAAACTTGTGAAAAGCTGAACAGCATCCCCGTCCAAGCTGTGTTTCACTTTGGACACATGGACTCGGTCGAGACCAAAAGCCATATTTTGCAAGACCAGTGGCACAGACTGAGACCATAGACAGTGAACCGAGACGGGGGCCAACATTACCAACAAGCAAATTGCACAAATTTGTTAGAAAATAAACCCTGCAAGATGGGCTTTAACTTTTTCGGTCAGAATAAACTTGCTTTGGTTTGTCACTACTTGAAACGTAATGATTTATTGTTCATTTATCAACCCAACATGTGTGTTGAAATTGTATAATTTGCAATTACCCAGAACCCAAACTGACACTATGCAATGCCTTTTTTGTCAAACCACCCGTTTAAACCTCAAAATCATTCCAAATAGACGAAGATTATTAAAAATAGTCTAATTAAAAGCTGGAAAGCTGGAACCATGACATGTTGACATGGCATTTATGCCTAAAAAATGACTTCAACAACAATCAAAATAGTTGCCAATTCATTTTCTGTGAATCAGTTGCATTGATTAATTGACTAAATGTTATATTATGTAATGCATCATATTTTAGAAGCTAATATCACATTTTGTGTGCAAAGTTGAGTGGAGCTATGCTTTGAAATTCATTGACATCACCAGACTTTACACACTAAAAATAACTGGCTAAGTTTCCAACAGAACAATGAGGGAGATGTCAATCAAAGTGAAAACACCAGTGTGGCCTTTAAGGTTTCACATACAAATATATTTTTATGAAATATGATGCATTAATATTGATTAAACTACCAAATATAACTCATTAGCATTTGTTCCATCTAGCTACAACATTACAATGCTGCTTATACTCTAATCTTTAATTCTGAGGTGATTCAGCTTCATTGTTACTGTTATTTATAGGAGTTAACTGGATGCAACTCAGTACAAATACAGAAGAATCATCATATTAATCTGTAAAAACACTGAGCATGAACCAAATAATGATGTGAACACAAGGTGACGCAACATGCATGACAACACATCTTTGGATTATCACTTTAATATTAGTTTAATTTTTTTTCTTGCTTTTGTTCCATCATCATCTGCTTCAGATATCTTCTTGAAGATTTTCCAGATGTTTCTTTTTTCCCATATTCACTACTGAGCTCCCAACAGATCTTATTTATGATATTTAGTGTCCCAAAAAATTGGTTTTAGCACAGAATACAATTCCCAGTTGTTGGTATAAATACTTCAAAAAAGTTGCAGTTGACTTTTACCTTAGAAACAGAATTGTTGTCCTGTTTCTTTGAGTAAAACACTGGTCCGTCTCTATATATCAGTCAGGGCCAGACTTGGTGGATGGATACAGAACCTGGATGTCTTTAAGGATGATGTCAGGACTAATTATCTCTTCATCTTCTTCTCCAGCCTCGTCTTCTTCTCCTTCCTCTTCACCAGTGGTAGACTGAATATACTCAAATACTAAAGTATAATTTTGAGTTGTTGCACCTTAGTATTTTCATTTTATGACACTTTGTTTCTCCATTACATTGCATTTCAAAGTGACATATTGTCTCAACTACAGCTTTAGTTATTAGTTACTCTCAGATTAAGAATTTTCATACAAAACAGGATAATTTTATAAAACATGATGCATTGTTGTAAATTGACACAATGAGCTGTCAAGAAGGAGGATCAGAACTCAGGCGCAGTCTGGAGTAGGTGGTAAAGAATCTTATTTTATTGAAGCTGTGAGTGTGGGCTGGCAGTGGGGGTGCTGGGTCCGAAGATTGCTGGTCTGGAAGAGGGGGTGCTGGGTCCGAAGTTGGCCGGACTGGCAGAGGGGGTGCTGGGTCCGAAGATGGCTAGACTGGCAGAGAGGGTGCTGGGTCTGAAGATGGCTGGACTGGCAGTGGGGGTGCTGGGTCTGAAGATGGCTGGACTGGCAGAGGGGGTGCTGGGTCCGAAGATTGCTAGACTGGCAGAGAGGGTGCTGGGTCCGAAGATGGCTGGACTGGCAGTGGGGGTGCTGGGTCCAAAGATGGCTGGACTGGCAGAGAGGGTGCTGGGTCTGAAGATGGCTAGACTGGCAGAGGGGGTGCTGGGCTGTGTTCCTCAGTGGGGCTGCAGACTTGATGTTCCAGTGCGCTATTGGCAGCAGAGGATTCCAAAGGTGGGTTATTTCTGAGAACAGAGATCTTCCAGTTAGTTAACATCAGGGAGCGGAGCAGACAGGTAGGTACAAAAACAAGAAACTAGACTAGATACAAATCTCAAAGGCTGGTGAAAAAGCATACTCAGTGGTAAGCAACAATCCGGCAGGGAGAGGAAAGTCTGACTGGCATTTGAAGGCAGATGATGGAGCAGGATGAGTAGCAGGTGCGCTGATTGGAGTTGGTACCAGGTGTGGGGAGAATCAACAGGGGGGGCGTGTCCTCACTCTGTGGAAAATGTAGGTGGGAACAGAAACACAGACAGACAGACAAAAAACACACACACACACACACACACACACACACACACACACACACACACACACACGGCAGGCATAACAAAATGAAGAAATAAACCAAAACACATTCACACACACACACCAGACTGTCACCGTGCAGAAGTCACGGCAGGCGGGGGCGTGACATGAGCTGCCTCTCGACTAGCTACAACAATACAATGCTGCTTACTCACCATCTGCAATAATAATTCACTTTCATAATGTATCATATATTGTCAACTTTTTATGAGTACTTTTACTTTTAATGGAGTATTTTTACACTGTGGTATTGCTACTTTAAAGGCATACTATGTAACTTTTCCCTCTTCGGTCCTCCTACAGGTTGTCTCATTAGAACTACAGCTCACTCGGCTGTAGTTCTAATGAGACAACCTGTAGGAGGACCGAAGAGGGAAAAGTTACATAGTATGCCTTTAACTTAAAAGATAAGTATAAAAAGCTCCTTATGATAAAAAAACAACTTCTAAACAAAAGATACAATCTACATCTGAATCAATGCAATGAAACAATGAAATGGGTTAGGCTGTTTACCTGTTATCATCATCATCATGAAGCATGAACCAATAAAAGGAACATTCAGCAGCAGCAGGTGGGCTGGAACAGAGGCTCCTGTAGCACCTCCTGGAGGGCACTCACCTTAGCAGATGCTGAAAAACTGGTCCATGCCTTTGTCTCCTCCAGACTGGATTACTGTAACGCACTTCTCATCAGGATCCCTAACAAAAGCCTGCAGAGACTGCACTATGTTCAGAATAGTGCTGCAAGGATCTAGCCTGGTCCTACCAGACTCTCTCAAGTGTTAACTTCCTTGAAGGCAGGTACTCTGTTGAAGTTTAAAACTATTGGATCTGCCCAGAGCCACTCTGGTAGCCTGGCTCCGCCCTCCTACGTACTGTCTGGGACCAGGCTAACAAGAGGGGAGACGACAACAACAATCGGCTCAGCATCGCTAGCCATCCATCCATCCATCCATCTTCGTCCGCTTATCCGGTCTCGGGTCGCGGGGGTAGCAGCTCCAGCAGGGGACCCCAAACTTCCCTTTCCCGAGCCACATTAACCAGCTCCGACTGGGGGATCCCAAGGCGTTCCCAGGCCAGGTTAGAGATATAATCCCTCCACCTAGTCCTGGGTCTTCCCCGAGGCCTCCTCCCAGCTGGACGTGCCTGGAACACCTCCCTAGGGAGGCGCCCAGGGGGCATCCTTACCAGATGCCCGAACCACCTCAACTGGCTCCTTTCGACGCGAAGGAGCAGCGGCTCTACTCCGAATGACGGATGACTGAGCTTCTCACCCTATCTCTAAGGGAGACACCAGCCACCCTCCTGAGGAAACCCATTTCGGCCGCTTGTACCCTGGATCTCGTTCTTTCGGTCATGACCCAACCTTCATGACCATAGGTGAGGGTAGGAACGAAAACTGACCGGTAGATCGAGAGCTTTGCCTTCTGGCTCAGCTCTCTTTTCGTCACAACGGTGCGATAAATTGAATGTAATACCGCACCCGCTGCGCCGATTCTCCGACCAATCTCCCGCTCCATTGTTCCCTCACTCGCGAACAAGACTCCAAGGTACTTGAACTCCTTCACTTGGGGTAAGGACTCATTCCCTACCTGGAGAAGGCACTCCATCGGTTTCCTGCTGAGAACCATGGCCTCCGATTTAGAGGTGCTGATCCTCATCCCAGCCGCTTCACACTCGGCTGCGAACCGATCCAGTGTGTGCTGAAGGTCACAGGCCGATGATGCCATCAGGACCACATCATCTGCAAAAAGCAGCGATGAGATCCCCAGCCCACCGAACTGCAACCCCTCTCCACCCCGACTACGCCTCGATATCCTGTCCATAAATACTACAAACAGGATTGGTGACAAAGCGCAGCCCTGGCGGAGGCCAACTCTCACCTGAAACGAGTCCGACTTACTGCCGAGAACCCGGACACAGCTCTCGCTTTGGTTGTACAGAGATTGGATGGCCCTGAGAAGGGACCCCCTCACCCCATACTCCCGCAGCACCTCCCACAGTATCTCCCGGGGGACCCGGTCATAGGCCTTCTCCAGATCCACAAAGCACATGTAGACCGGTTGGGCATACTCCCAGGCTCCCTCCAGGATCCTTGCGAGAGTAAAGATCTGGTCCATTGTTCCACGACCAGGACGGAATCCGCATTGTTCCTCTTCAACCTGAGGTTCGACTATCGACCGAACCCTCCTTTCCAGCACCTTGGAGAAGACTTTACCAGGGAGGCTGAGAAGTGTGATACCCCTATAATTGGCACACACCCTCTGGTCCCCCTTTTTGAAAAGGGGAACCACCACCCCGGTCTGCCACTCCTTAGGCACCGTCCCCGACTTCCACGCAATGTTGAAGAGGCGTGTCAACCAAGACAACCCCTCCACACCCAGAGCTTTAAGCATTTCTGGACGGATCTCATCAATCCCTGGGGCTTTGCCACTGTGGAGTTGTTTAACTACCTCAGCAACTTCCACCAGGGAAATTGACGACAATCCCCCATCATCCTCCAGCTCTGCCTCTACCATAGAGGGCGTATTAGTCGGATTTAGGAGTTCCTCAAAGTGCTCCTTCCACCGCCCTATTACCTCCTCAGTTGAGGTCAACAGCGTCCCATCCTTACTGTACACAGCTTGGATGGTTCCCCGCTTCCCCCTCCTGAGGTGGCGAACGGTTTTCCAGAAGCACCTTGGTGCCGACCGAAAGTCCTTCTCCATGTCTTCTCCGAACTTTTCCCACACCCGCTGCTTTGCCTCTTTCACGGCAGAGGCTGCAGCCCTTCGGGCCCTTCGGTACCTTGCCACTGCCTCCGGAGTCCTCTGGGATAACATATCCCGGAAAGACTCCTTCTTCAGTCGGACGGCTTCCCTGACCACCGGTGTCCACCACGGTGTTCGTGGGTTACCGCCCCTTGAGGCACCTAAGACCCTAAGACCACAGCTCCTCGCCGCAGCTTCAGCAATGGAAACTTTGAACATTATCCACTCGGGTTCAATGCCCCCAGCCTCCACAGGGATGCACGAAAAGCTCCACCGGAGGTGTGAGTTGAAAGTCTGTCGGACAGGGGCCTCCTCCAGACGTTCCCAATTTACCCGCACTACCCGTTTGGGCTTACCAGGTCTGTCCAGAGTCTTCCCCCACCCTCTGACCCAACTCACCACCAGATGGTGATCGGTTGACAGCTCTGCCCCTCTCTTCACCCGAGTGTCCAAAACATACGGCCTCAGATCAGATGAAACGATTATAAAATCGATCATTGACCTTTGGCCTAGGGTGCTCTGGTACCAAGTACACTTATGAGCATCCCTATGTTCGAACGTGGTGTTCGTTATAGACAATCCATGACTAGCACAGAAGTCCAACAACAAACAACCACTCTGGTTTAGATCAGGGAGGCCGTTCCTCCCAATCACGCCTCTCCATGTGTCTCCATCATTGCCCACGTGCGCGTTGAAGTCCCCCAGCAGAACTATGGAGTCCCCCACTGGAGCCCCATATAGGACTCCACTCAAGGTCTCTAAGAAGGCCGAATACTCCGAACTCTTGTTTGGTGCATATGCACAAACAACAGTCAGAGTTTTCCCCCCCACAACCCGCAGGCGTAGGGAGGCGACCCTCTCGTCCACCGGGGTAAACTCCAACGTAGCGGCGCTCAGCCGGGGGCTTGTGAGTATCCCCACACCCGCCCGGCGCCTCACACCCTGGGCAACTCCGGAGAAGAAAAGAGTCCAACCCCTATCCAGGAGTATGGTTCCAGAACCGAGACTGTGCGTAGAGGTAAGCCCCACCAGATCTAACCGGTAGCGCTCCACCTCCCGCACCAGTTCCGGCTCCTTCCCCCACAGAGAGGTGACATTCCACGTCCCCAGAGCCAGCGTCTGCTGCCCGGGTCTGGTCCGTCGAGGCCCCTGACCTTCACTGCCACCCATGTGGCAGCGCACCCGACCCCAGCGGTTCCTCCCACAGGTGGTGGGCCCATGGGATGGAGAGATGGATGCCACGTAGCTTTTTCGGGCTGTGCCCGGCCGGGCTCCGTGGCAAACCCGGCCACCAGACGCTCGCTGACGAGCCCTCCATCTGGGCCTGGCTCCAGATGGGGGCCCCGGGCTTCCTCCGGGCAGGGTCACTCCATCTCTTCCTCGGTCACTCATAGGGTTTTTGAACCATTCTTTGTCTGGCCCCTCACCTGAGACCACTATGCCTTGGGAGACCCTACCAGGAGCACAAAGCTCCAGACAACACAGCCCTCAGGTTCATAGGGACACACAAACCTCTCCACCACGATAAGGTGATGGTTCCAGGAGAAGCCTGGAACCATCATCATCGCTAGCGTTGCTGGAAAATCAAACATTTCCCGAACCCCATGCAGAGGAGGGCCACAATATCATGGCCACCACTGTTTCTGCCAGGATTGAATATAATCCTTACCCTCCAGTGCATCCCCATCTGAAAGAACTACTCACCCCTATAAATACAACTCGATCCCTCCGTTCAACAAACTCAAACCGCCTCCTTCTCCCCAAGACTGAGCTCAGCACCGTGGGTGATCGGGCTTTCTGTTCTGCCGCTCCTCGGATTTGGAACGCCCTCCCCGACCATCTGAGAGCACCTCAAACTATTGAGACTTTTAAAAAACGACTAAAAACATTTCTATTTAGCAGAACTTATGAGTTTTAATTAACCCTGCAAGTCTGTCTATTTGTATTTTATATTGATGTTTTTACCATGCTTTTATGATCTTAACTGTAGCACTTTGAGATTTGCTCCAAATGTAAAGTGCATTACAAATAAAATATATTATTAAATCTATTATTAAGTCTCCTCGGGACTCAGGACCCACTCCACCTGTGATCCATTGATCAAAAGAACTGCAGGGGGTACGTGACATTTTCTGCAAAATGTTTTTCAGTTACAAGACTGTAGTTACTTCTACTTTTTTTTCTCCAAGTCTGTCGCTTTTTTTTGAAGGTTTTGTCGTTTGTTTTGACCTATTCTTGCCTTTCTTCCTTACTTTTTTCTTCTGTCTTTTTTTCTTCAAAGTTATTTTTTAAAGATCATTTTTTGGGGCATTTTCAGCCTTTATTTCTACAGGACAGATGAAGACATGAAAGGGGAGAGAGAGGGGGGAATGACATGCAGCAAAGGGCTGCAGGTCAGAGTCGAACCCAGGCCCGCCACGTCGAGGAGTAAACCTCTATATATGGGCGCCCGCTCTACCAACTGAGCTATCCGGGCGCCCTTCTTCAAAGTTTTTTTCTGCTTTTTTCAAAGTTTTTGTCACTTTTTTCAACCTATTCTTGCCTTATTTTCTTCTTTCTACTGTCTTTTAGGGTCTAACCCTAAGGAATCTGCCAGAACCTAACCGAAGCTAAATTAGGATATGTGTTGGGCTACCCTTGGTTAAATTAGGCTAGGTTAGGATGAATTAGATTGGGTCAGGTGGCGTTAAGTTAGGACACTGTTATTTGCACAATGCTTTTTGACTCTAGGATGTTATCAAGTGGTTGCAAGGATATTTGATGGTGGTTGCTAATGTTGTAAAAGAATATTTTACTTTTCTTTACTTCAGTTTTGTCAAATCTGAAATGTTTGCCGTTTCCCTCAATTACCTCTCTCTATTTGGTGCCATTTTTCTGATTGCTCTCCTATTCTCTTAAATGATATATGTTAGCAAGTCCGAGTTTGCGTGACCTGACTGGCATTGGCCCGTAGCGAAGATTTAACATATCTGGGCTTTCTGAGTTGTGGCATAACTCAGAGATATTCTCCATCTTCTTCATATCTATTTTTTCCTCTCTACCTTCAGTCTTTGCTTCCTCACTTCCATCTCCAACTTAAATACTTGTCTGCGATATGAAACGGCCAGCTCATTCCTTCGGTCAAGCAGCTCTTTTTGGATCTTGGCTATTATCTCTGGATTTCTGAGGTGACCTGTAACCAACAGCATATGAAAGGTTAAGTCTGTAGTCCAGTTGTACACTCGCACCCCTCCCAAAAGGAAATAGTCAACAGATTTGTTTTGTTGCAAGTTGTTAAAAATATATGTTGGCCTGGCGCCATAAGTGAGATAAGAGCTATCTTAGCTTAACTGAGTATGTTTCCTCTGTTCTCCATGATAATTAAATAAGATACATAAATTAACTCATGAAAGGGATATGTGCCCACTGTAAGATAAAAATAAATTGAAAAATTGACTAAATGTAAGTTTACTTTCTTACCATGAACCTGGAGGTAGCACGCATCCTCACAGGTTGATTGGATTTCCCTGGCACTGCGGTCTATCTTCCATTCGAGCCACCAAATGTATATTCTTGAAAGCAGACCAAACGTTTTCCTCTCCTTCTTTATCTTCATCTTTTCACACCTCAAATCAGAATAACGCTGCTTTTGTATTTCAACGAGCTCCCTCTCCTTTCTCGCACTCAGGCTATTAGCCCTTCTTTCTTGCTGACTCCATGTGGTAGAAGGCTCGTCGTCTTCAGAAGATGAAAATGTAGAGGAAGGGCTGTCACCACTTCCGTCCTGCCTCAAGGTGTTTGAAGGGTTGACCCTTCGTACGCGCTCCCACCAGATGCTAGGGTGGTCAATGTCAACGCAGGGCAGATGGTTCTCACCAATTCCTCCATCCTGCCTAAAGGTGGTAGAAAGGTTGAAGTCTACGATGTACAAATTACTTCGTTGTTGCTGCCTCCTTGTGGTAGAAGGCTCGTCGTCTTCAGAAAATGAAGACGAAGGGCTCAGAGCCCTCTTTTCTTGCTGCCGCCTTGGAGTAGAAGACTGGTCGTCTTCAGAGGATGAAGACGAAGGGCTCTCAAACCTTCGTACTCGCTGCCTGGTGGAAGAAGGCTGGTCGTCTTCAGAAGATGAAGACGGAGGGCTCTCACCTCTCCATGCTTGCTTCCGCCTTGGAGTAGAAGGCTGGTCGTCTTCAGAGGATGAAGAGGAAGGGCTCTCAAACCTTCGTACTCGCTGCCTGGTGGAAGAAGGCTGGTCGTCTTCAGAAGATGAAGACGGAGGGCTCTCACCTCTCCATGCTTGCTTCCGCCTTGGAGTAGAAGGCTGGTCGTCTTCAGAGGATGAAGAGGAAGGGCTCTCAAACCTTCGTACTCGCTGCCTGGTGGAAGAAGGCTGGTCGTCTTCAGAAGATGAAGACGGAGGGCTCTCACCTCTCCATGCTTGCTTCCGCCTTGGAGTAGAAGGCTGGTCGTCTTCAGAGGATGAAGAGGAAGGGCTCTCAAACCTTCGTACTCGCTGCCTGGTGGAAGAAGGCTGGTCGTCTTCAGAGGATGAAGAGGAAGGGCTCTCACCCCTTCGTATTTGCTGCCTGGTGGTAGAGGGCTTGTTTTCTGCACAAGACAAAGGGCTCTCACCCTTTTGTCTGTGCTCCTTCATGATGGTAAAAGGGTTGGTGCCCACGATGAACAAAGAGCTCACATTCCTTCGTTCTTGCTGCCTGGTGACAGAGGGCTGGTTTTCTGCACAAGACAAAGGGCTCTCACCCCTTTGCCTGTGCTCCTTCATGATGGTAGAAGGGTTGGTGCCTCCACTAGACGAAGGTCTCTCACCCCGTCGTCCGTGCTCCCTCAAGATGGTGGGAGGGTTGAGGTCTTCAGGAGATGAAGGTCTCTCACTCCTTCGTTTGGACTTCTTCGAAGAAGAGTCCATATCTCCTGAAGACCGAGGTCTTGCAAAGAATTTTAGTCCAAAAATGGATCTAAACATTTTCTCGATGATTTCTCGTTTGTATACTGGCGTTGTGAAACTGCAAGTACAAACACACAAACAGACACAGCAATTACTTCACTGATCACATTATTGTTTCAAGCAGCACACTAAGCAGGTTATTTCACTTAAAGCCCATGTTGCAGGTTAACCACCACTGTTGATTAATGGGTACATAAAGCACTCAACATATGTATATCATTGTTAAAAATGTCACCAAATAGTGCTAAAGGCCAGTTTTTACCGTTTTAGTCGTTTAGTGGGTTTTTTAACGCAATTCGGTGATGACGTCACGTTGGGGCGACGTGCCTCAGTCTAGTACTAGAACTATGGTGACTGACTGGGATGAGGAAGAGGTGGAAGAGGTGTTTTTACTGTCAGTGAATAGCACAGAGTGAAAGTCAATGTTTTCTTTATATCGAGTGACAGTGATCATGTTGTTAGTTCAGATACGTACTGGTAATCTAGCTAGATCTAGAAATAGAAGGCATCATGCTAGCTATGGGCTAACTTGCCAGTCAGTCCCACCTGTGAAATCCCCCGACGTTGTAAACACATTTTCGATTAGATATCTCACGTTTTGATGGACCCTACTAGCTCCAGTAACAACATATTTGCCTAGTGTTTATTTATTACTTGGATGGGGATGCTGTTCAGCTTTTCACAAGTTTAGACAGCTAGCTAAAGCTACGCCGACGTTTTGCTAACGTTAGCGCAACAGCGTTAGCCTAGACGGCTAGGTAAATATTACGACTGCCTTCGTTGTTTCCTCTATCTGCGTCCACGTTGTCAAGACATGTGGCGTTAGTGCTCCTTTTGTACCATAATTGTATTGAATGAAATGTTAAGCTTCGCTCCTACGAGATGGGTGGGTTTTTGTTAGCTACGTTACACACAAAGTTAACTGGCTATAGTTAGCCTGTGCTAGCGGAATTAGCTAATGTTGTGTAGCCAGCCAGCAGCTTCGGCAGTAGTTCCGGCGAGCTAACCACGACAGCTAACACATCCACAAGCGTCTCTATTTCAAACAGCACTGCAGATTGACTGCTTTTAGCAGGAGAGGTTGATTGTGGGCGACAATAACTGTCGTGGTTAGCTTACCGAAACTACTGCTGATTGCCGAAGTTGCTGGCTGGTTATGCAACGTTAGCTAATTCCGCTAGCATACAGGCTAACTATAGCCAGTTAGCTTTGTATGTAGCTAACAAAAACCCACCCATCTAGTAGGAGCAAAGCTTAACATTTCATTCAATAAAATGATGGTACAAAAGGAGCACTAACGCAACATGTCTTATGTTGACAACGTGGACGCAGATATACGAAACTCTGAAGGCAGTCGTAATATTTACCTAGCTAGCAGTCTAGGCTAACGAATTGCACAAATTCATTAGAAAATAAACCCTGCAACATGGGCTTTAACTAAACCTTCTAACTGAACTTAAATAAACTGAGAAATATGTATCTGGTCACACATCATTATTGCACTCTGCTTGATTAAACAAAATGCAAAAGGTCTGCCACAAACATCAGAATAATAATAATAATTATACCTATACTATATAGACTTCAGACTACAGTATAATGTACTTTCAAATAAATCAATCAAGTATGAATGTATGTCAGACACATATACAGTACATATATCCATTGACATACTATAGCTGCAGCTAGCAGGCTACAGCAGTGACGGACGACGGATCAAAACACGGCCCTGGCATTTGAAACACACAGACCCTATTATCAAATCACACCAACCCATAGAAATAAAAATAAAAAAAATCAACGTAGCAGAAAGGTGTACCATTGCCATGGTAAAATCAATCAAAAGTCAAATTAGTTTCATGCCATTATATTTCTATGCACCAACGTTACACAAATGTCATAAAACATACAAAAAAAACAACATAAAAAGCAAAAATGTGCCGACAACAGTTAAACATCTTAAAGCATCTGCAGACCACTAGGTGGCGGTGCTACGACATGATCCGCTCCACTAAAGGCACATCCAGCCATGGATGTATTAAGAGAACCATCCAGCACAAATACACCGGCTCGACGTTAAAGCACAGTAGCTAGCTAGCTACATCATACAACAGCTCCACCAAAACACGGAAAGAGCAATGCACGGCCATAGTTCAAATTACAACAGTTTCACCAAAATATACAGCTGCTAACGTTAATATTAGCTGAAGCAACACACTCTTTTTGTTTGGAAAATAAATCACTTAATTTAGCATATTTTTCACTGGAAGCCAACCGTGCTATCTTTGTTTTCTCTCTCTTTTTCTCGGCTCCCCCCTTTGGTTGTTTCGTGCCGCGATTCATTGTCTTTTATCGTGGTGGTGGTCAGTGATAATGGATTCGGCGCTAAAAAAACATTTTGAAACTATCATAGACTTCTATTGTAGTTGCTCGCTCTCGCCGTTCACAGGTACACGGTACTGTAAACATTTCCATGGCAACAGCGACTTGGACCAAACAATGACGTCGTTGTAACGCTTCGGATTGTGGGTAGTGTCGTTTTTCTCCATATGATCGCGAATAAAAATAACTTTTTGAAAAATAACAAGACAAATTATTGTTATTATTTGATTATTATTATTTTATATATATATATATATAGCAGTAGCGGCCCATAGAGGAGAGGAGAGGAGAGCTACAGTTTGAATGATAATATTATACAATATTTCTACTATTAGTCAGAATAATAAAAATAATAAAAACACTACAATGAAAGTTCTACGACTAGCTCAAAAGACACCTTCACTGTAACACAACAAGACAGTTTTGTTTTAGATCAACAACCCACAGATAATTTTAAAACAGGACGTATTTAGTCATACGTTTGAGAAATAATCTTTAATTCACATGTGATCTGTGATAGAAACTGCAGAATGTCACAAGTGCAGGGACTGCAAACGTCTTAGTCAATTTAAAGTGTCCTCGAGGGCAAGGAAACTACACATGCAGTCAATTTTGTGCACATGCAATTTAGGCAACACGTAATGCAACATTTAATAATTAAAATTGTTTTGTGCAAGAGACAAAGTGCATTTGCATATCCTGATCACAGACAGCACATCTGATAGCTGGAATATAACTGATAAAAAAAGACATTTATTTGACAGAAACACGCGAGGAAAGTAAATGTACTCCTTCCCCAACACAATACGGCTCTACTAAACAGAAAGAGTTGAGTAAAAAAGTAGTTTTAGCTCTGCTGTAAAGTGCGACTTACCTTGCCAAAGGGTTGTGTGGAAAAGGACTGGAACTCTGTGTGCGGCTGTCCAATAGACTATCGGCGTTCTAGTTCTGTTGTTTTGTTTTGTTTTTTGTTTTTTTAAATAAAAGCATTCGCAGAGGTTGAGTCTACCGTGGTGCAAAGTCTACGTTCAGTTACGCGTTCTGATTCGTCGACTGACCGTAGACTCCCCCCAATTAAATCGCTCCGTTTGACTGTAGACTACCAATTGGAAACGTAGGATTGCCGACCGCAGACTACCAATCACACGCCAACATTCAAAGCTGAACCTGCCGCTGCGGTCAACGGAGGTCTCCTATGGTAGCCTACAGTATTTCTGATAAGTCTGAATGAAATAATTCTTTATAACACTCTCTGCTTATATTTTTACTAAGCCTGAAATTATTCATTCTTCATTACACTCACTGTTTGTACTGCCCAGTTGATTTTTTTGATCGTTTGGGAAAGCTAATGGTATCAACTAAAGCTAGCTATAAGTTAACTAAAAGTCCCGTTGACAGGTAACGTTAACGTTAAAGTTACCGCTAATCGTTCATTAAAATATTCTCAGCTGAGTCATTTTAAATAATACATTCAATTTTATTTGTTGTATATCCACTACGGAATAATAGCGTACGCCGGTTACCTTAACGTTACTGCTAACGTTAGTTAGCTAAATGTCAGTGTCTCGGTCAAATCTCCGTCCTCGGCCTACGTTAACGTTACTCGGAGGCCTTTTAAATTAGGCTATTGTATTTGTTAAACACTAACGTTACGACAATATTTCTATCGAATAACGTTACAGTAGACCGGGGCGACCCTCCTCAGATACCTTCAGATTTCATTCATCATTCATTACCGTTACAGTAACGTTAACGTTACTAACTTGTCATGACAGACAAACCATAGTCTGCATAGTTTCCATTAATGCCATAATCACCGGTGGAAAAATCATTTTGTAGAGTAAAGTTGTTGTTGTTGTTGCTGTAATTATTTTAGTTATTGTTGCTGTCACAAAACATTAACTTTTTACATATTACTAACCTAATTCATGTTTCTGTTCATGCTGTAACAGCATGTGCCATCTCAGGAATGCATTTCATCAAATAGAAATTGTCAGATAGACATGTTTAACTGGCAACTTTTGGGGTAAAGGATTTTTAACTTATTTTGAGTTTAGAGATGGCATACAAACTTTGCCAGAGGGAAATGGGCTGAAAAGTGGATAACTTGTATTATAATAACATTCAGAAGTTATATGAACTCTACCTCAAAGTTATCTTCATCTGAAGAGCTGTAATCAGGGTTGAGCAGTTGTCGTCCTGCTCTGACACTTCCTCCTCGCTGTGTGATAAAAGGGTATCAATGACCTGTTGTACACTAACATGCATTGTCATATTAGAAACTGAATACATAATATAAGATGTTAAAATAAAATAATGTTGTGCTGTTACTGTGTCTAAGTGTATTTCAGTATCTATAAGTGAAGATGGCAACCCCAGTAATCCGCATCGTCAACCCAGAGGCCCCTGCACACCGTCAACAGGCCGTACTGATGGCGACTAAAGAGGCCCGTTGTTATCTTCCAGGACAGCGCCCTGACACACGCAGAGAAGCTCCTTCGAGCAGAGGGCATCCCTGCATCGTCGCGTCAGCTGTGCCTGGGAAAGCTGCTAGTCCCTTTTGGCCAGTATGACAATGCACCCTTCCACTGGCTTGTCACAAATGATGTGGCATACATGAAGTAGTAAGCATATTATATTCAATACCATTGTTGGCTGTGCATTTTTTTGATTGCATGTTTAAAATAAATATCTGTTTACACAAAACTACTTTATTCAGTGTTTATTATTTATCTATGCAAAGTTTTCTTTACTCAGAATCTTGATTGCAGTTTAATTCATGATGATGATGATGGTACTTAGTTGAAGTATAAGTACCATACAAACCCACAAAAAACTATTCATTCTACTATTCAACTACCGTTTTTTACTGTGTGATGTTTAACCTACTTGTCACATAAGTAGCACTTTTTAATGTAAGCCAATCAGATTTGTCAATATGAAGTTATTGAAGCACATGTATGACATGTGCCTGCTGATCCCAAGGTGCAAAAAAACTGAAGATATATCTTAAAATATTACTTAAGAACTACTTTTTCTTTTGAAATCAAACTGAGTTTCAGCATGCGAGCAAACAGGCCACATGCTCTATCATTACAGTAGCTGCACAGTGTGGTTCATACGTGTTTACAGGGAGGGAACAATGTGAAATCTCTCATTTTTGCAATGTTCACACACACTACAAATGAGTGAGCACATCAGTTCAAATCAAATCAAATCAAGCTTTATTTGTCATTGCCTTAATACAGTGTATTAAAACAACGAAATTCAAGGTGCCGCTCCAGATCAGTGCTTTTAAAAAGATAAATAATTAATAATATATGTAACAAACAAATACCCCCCATCCCCTACATACATTTCACTCTCTCAATTAATTACATAAATATATATGTACAGACAATCACGCCACGATTATACCAACAACAAAAAGAAGACTCAGGTATTTGTATCCTAGATCACACAGGGGTAATAGCTCAGTCAAAGCATTTACAACCTGATGTACCCTTCTGCAACATCTTCAACCTACTTTTGAAAACATTTAAAGAGACCAGCTCCACTAGACCAAGATCAGTGTGCAGCAGCAAATTCCAAGTCCCAGGAGCAGCATACATAGAAGCCTTTCTTTTGCATTTCAAGACGGACATTGAGGACAGAGAGATAGAGTAAGTCTTGCGAATATGTCACAGAGTGGAGACAGGAGCCTCCAGCATTTTTCAGATGGATAAATGTACATAGATATGAAGGAAGCAAGAATTGCCTTACAAATAAGGCAAGGCCGGTGATTAAGTTTCCAGATTGACAAAGCCGGCCGACCAGCACCAGCACACAGGGAGCAATGGTGAGATAGATAGAATAGAACATCTTTGGGATGTGGTGGAACGGGAGCTTCGTGCCCTGGATGTGCATCCCACAAATCTCCATCAACTGCAAGATGCTATCCTATCAATATGGGCCAACATTTCTAAAGAATGCTTCCAGCACCTTGTTGAATCAATGCCACGAAGAATTAAGGCAGTTCTGAAGGCGAAAGGGGGTCAAACACGGTATTAGTAGGGTGTTCCTAATAATCCTTTAGGTGAGTGTAGCTTCAAGCTCAAAGTCACATCTTTAAATGTGTTATTTTGGCTGACCATCAGTACAAAAATATTTAATTTAAAATGAGATAAAACAGAAAAAAGCAAATCCTCACATTTCAGAAGCTGAAATTAGCGAACTTTTGACACTTTTGCTAGAAAGTAATTTTAGTAGTTATTTACTTTTCTGTTAATAAAGATACTAATAGAAAGATCAGTGAATTCTACTTTACTCTTTTAAAACCCTATTTTTTATTTTATACTGTGTCTGCCTCTTAGGTCTTATGTAAAGTTCATTGAATTGTTGTAGAAAGGTAAAATTCTCTTACCTAATCCTTTCAGTTTTTATTTATCAGATTAACTGAATAATCGAGAAAATATGCAAATAAATAAAAAGTAAAAAAAAAAAAAATACAACATCATTGGCTAATTTCTTTATATTATATGAGCTTCAACTGAAACTTTTGGGTTTGGGACTATTGGGCGGACATAAGAAGACATTTAAAGACGTCCCCTTGGACTCTGACAAACTGTGCTGCACAGTGTTCACTGTTTACGATGTTTTATAGACTCAATTCATTAATAAATTAATCAACAATTAATATGATCATTAGCTGCAGCTCTGAATGACTCTCTGCTGATGTTTACACATCTACCGGAAATAATGAAAAGACACTGACAGCGTTGATCTGATAATAACATCTCAGCCTGCCCTGGTTGTCATGAAAACAGGAACCACAGTCCTTTAATCTGTAATCTGTCAGCAGCTTCATTCCAAAAAAATGAATAAAATGCAGTTCAGAACTTCAGTCCACTGAGAGTAAATATCATTGAAATCACATTTGCACACTACAAAAGAAAACATATTTATAAATAATATGAAATTAAGTTAACTGTTCGACTGTACTGCTCCGTGTCTTGCTCATGTGCAGGAGAGGTGGTGGGGCCTTTTGCATGTCTATTCCCAGGGGCCCATTGTCTCTTAATCCACCCATGTTTACAGTGGGTGGCCAGGGATACAGCTCTAATCTTAGAAGGCATGTTAACGGTTAGCAAAACACAGATTTCTCGAAATCATTTTTTAAATAAAATGCATTCCGTACATTCACGCTGGGGCCTAAGCCTGAGGGATCTAGGGGCCCAAGCCCGAGGGAGCTAGGGGCCCAAGCCCGAGGGAGCTAGGGGCGACGCATGTAAATGCTGATAGAAAATGTGATGCAACAATCAAAAGCCACAACTTTCTCTTAATTAATGACTGCAAAAGTGCTGGTTGATTTGAAGTTTTAGCAAAAAATATATTGGAATGCAGCATTTCATACAGTCGATTTTGGATTAAAAGAATGAATTGCAGCTCAATGCTCCCGATTAAACTGATGGATATTTCCTTGAAAACACAGGTAAATTCTACATCCAGGTAACGCTTAGGCAACACTGACGCCAAACAATTATTTTAAGCCATTTTCTCTTACAGTCCCCTTACCGTCACATGCTATAGTGTAACTAACCTACATGCTTGTCATCATCAAAATATCAGATGGTCATATTGGTTCATAGAAGATAATGAACAGCCCCATCTCGTTGTCTGATGTGACCATCAGACATGTTCCAGTAAAGCTCCACCTCTTCCTGTATGCAGATATACACTAAAGACTGCAAATGTGAATACCAGAGAGCAGACAGACAGACAGACAGACAGACAGACAGACAGACAGACAGGCCTGGACATGGATTACCTGTTGGTGCTGTTTCTATTGCTGTGGAGCTCAGGTAGGACTCTGCTTTAACGATGATGTGTTTTTTTTTTTTCAAATATATGTTTTGTCTTTAAATCAGAGAACAAAGTTCTCTCTCTCTCTCTCTCTCTCTCTCTCTCTCACACACACACACACACACACACACACACCCCCACACACACACACACACCAATTGCCTAGATTGTCAAATCTAGTTTTTTATTTACTTAATTACTTTATGTCATTTTTTTCTTTTTTTTGACCTCCAATCAGTGTATTTATAATTAGCAATTATCGTTCGTGTACGAGCCACAGCGGCCAGGACTGATATGCAACTAAAAGCAGTACAAACAGATTAGATTGACAGCTTTTACACCAGCCAAAATGAACCATACTAACCGGCCATTTTAACCTAACCAAAAAGTTTAGGTGTGAAAACACCCAAAATATCATCTTCAATGGACCTATTTAATAAAGAGACTCAAAACAATTGAAAATGGACATTGTAAAATCGTACATTTTAAAGTTAAAATCCTTCAGATTTTCATCAAATCAAACCAAGTTTTTGAATCTATTTCTAAGCAATTGTTATTTCTGCTTTATCCAATCAGTAGTCGTTTTGCATTTTTTTATGGTAGTTTTGTGTCCCTTTGTCATCATTTTGTGTCTCTTTTAGTCATTTTGCATCTAGAGTTTTTGTGTCGCTTGCATCTTATTGTAGTAGTTTGTAGTCATTTGGGTCTTTGAAGTTGTTTTGAGTCTCATTGTGATTGTTATGTCTCTGCAATTCTTTGCATCTCTAGTCGTTTGTGACTCATTTGCCTCATTTGTGGACTCATGGCAGTGTGCCACTGCATAACGAAACACTGATGTATTAAACTGCCAATTAAATTAATTTACTTATTAATCGAAGGTGCCCCAGCGCAGTTCCCAGGATGGTTCTGGCTCACTTTAACTCCTGGTTGAATGATTGAGAATGTGACTCAGTCCTCTCAGTGATGCGTGGTTCCGTTGCACCCATTCAGCCTGTCATGAGAGCCAGTCCAAAATATGCGTTAATCAACCACCTGAATCGGGCTGAGAACAGAGACGACTTAGCCGCCGATGTGAGTGAGTGAGTGTGTGTGTGCTTAAAGTGCTCATATTATGCTTTTTCCCTTTCCTTTATTGTGTTATTATCTTTTTTGTGCATGTAATCGGTTTACAAAGTGAAAAAGCCCAAAGTCCTCCCCAAAGGGACTTACCATCTCCAACAGAAAACACTGTTCACAAACTGCTCCAAACAGCTCTATTGTAGTCCAGCCTTTACTTCAGAGACAAACGTGCGTCACTTTGTAACACATGTTATAATGCTCGCCTAGCTGCTAGCGTGGCACGCCCTCATACTCTGCTTCTGACTGGCTAGTAGTCCTTACCTAGCTGCTGCGCCTGGGCGACTCCTAACAAAGATGGAACAGAAGTGAGAGGTCTCACTCTGTAGCTAAAACAGAGAGCTCAACACACAGGCTGAAAAAAGGAGCTGCAGCAATGTGCAGTACAACAAAAATATGGTGTTTTTTGAAAATTAAACCATGTAAACCTATCCTGATGTTACCTCTAAATACAATTATGAACCTGAAAATGAGCAGAATATGAACACTTTAAGAGAAAGAGAGAGAGACTGAACAAACCGGCTTAGTGGCTTAACGGTAAAAGTAATGTTAAAGATTTAATCAGCGGGGGTATTTTGCCAGCAGTAATGTTATTAGTGATATAAGTTAGTACACTTACACTACCGGACCCAGTGTGAGTGTGAGTGAGACGGAGGAAGAGAGGCTTTGCGCGGTCAGGCTCAAAGATGACATTATCTTCTGCCCTTTTCTTAGAAGTGCTGAATTTACCGCTCAACTTAGTATGACATAGTGTCTTGCTTTTGTTTGATATGTAGTGTCAGCAAAATATTGTTAGTGTATTGTGAGATGTTTCATTGAGTTTCCTCTTAGCAAAATGATCTGAATAAAGTCCCTTCACGCATTTGTGGTGATTCCGATGCAGTTATAATGGAATCAGGGAATTCAAGTCAAGTCATTGACTTACATAGGCATCACTTCCGTGGCCCATCACGGAATTTTCGGCAGGTCTGTGAAACTGCCACAGATTTTGAGTTAAGGGGCCGTGTCACTGCCCGATGTGAGTCGAGTGCAGATGTGAGTCGCGCATGCTCAGATTTAAACTGTTTACGGCATAACGTGTCATACTGAAATTTGTGAAATCTATAAAATAATAAACGTTTCTCTTTACATACAATAACAGAAGATGGTAATCATTTCAAAAACGTTGTAGCTATCTATGACTGTTTGGTTGCTAACGTTAGCTCAAAATGCCATTCAAGTGACAGCCTTTGTTGTGTTTGATTGCTAACTTTTAGCTAGCAGTCATTTCAAAAACGTTTTGGCTATCTATGACTGTTTGATTGCTAACGTTAGCTCAAAACGCCATTAAGTGACAGCCTTTATTGTGTTTGATTGCTAACTTGTAGCCAGCAGGAGCAGTCATTTCAAAAACGTTTTAGCTATCTATGATTGTTTGATTGCTAACGTTAGCTCATAGACTGTGCGTTAGCTCAAAAAGCCGTTAGCATCTTGTAGGCTACTTGTCGCAAAGTGACGCATGCGCGACTCACATCTACACTCGACTCACATCGGGCAGTGACAGGCCGTGTTCATTTCACGGAATTCTGTGACACCAGGTTGCTGCCGTTGTCAATATGTGCGTCAATAAAAGTGTGTTCACACTAGTTCCAATTAGGGAGCCTGTGTTTTTTTTACCCTTGGCTACAGTAGGTAGCACGCATTAGCTCAGAGAGCTAATCTGGCCTGTTTAGATTAGATTCAACTTTATTGTCATTGTGCAGAGTACAAGTACAAAGACAACGAAATGCAGTTTGTGTCCAACCAGAAGTGCAAAAAGAGCAGAAAAGTGCAATGTGATATTCAAGTATAGACAGGACAAGAAATATAGTGCAGTGTAGACAGTAGCGTACAGTTGGTTTACAGAAAGTGGGTTAGAGTAATATAAATTAAATATAAATGTGTGCAGTGTATTAGCACTTACCTTATAAGAGCGGAATAAATATGGCTATGTAATATGAACAATGTATGAACAACATGTACATGCACAGTATGTGCAATGTAGCAGCAGTAACATTATAATAGTAGTAAAAATGCAGTGTATTATTATAAGAAAGACAATAAAATATGGATATTCAGTATGAACCATATAGACAGATATGTACAGTATGTACAGCTATGTGCA
Organism: Sander lucioperca; assembly: GCF_008315115.2. Taxonomy (NCBI): domain Eukaryota; kingdom Metazoa; phylum Chordata; class Actinopteri; order Perciformes; family Percidae; genus Sander; species Sander lucioperca. Next base: position 38,419,680 of record NC_050174.1, read on the forward strand.
GTGTGTTAACTCTACCATTGTAGTGCAGAAACAGTAACATTATAAGAGTAGTGAGAATAAGTGTATGTGCAGGATGAATAGTATGAAGAGCAGTAGAATACAGCTATGTATAAGTGTAGTTACAGTATGTACATTTGTAAATAAATAACTTACTTACTTTACTTTATTACGTGAGCGTCTTTGTCACCCTGAACTTCCAATCTGTGCTATGTGTGACGTCTTTCGCTTATGCAGGTTACCTCGTTCATAGACATACACCCGGAAGGACTCAGTCACAGAGATTCCTGCCTTTATAGTATGACGTTTACTTTCTGATTGTCTCCACAGGACTCCCGGCTGAAGAAAAACACAACTCAAAAGGTAAATAGAGAATGAAAAGAATAATAAAGGAATCATTCAAGCATTCTTAATTCATTTCACTTATTTCACTGATTACTTTCTTGTTTTGTCCAGAGTCTGTCAGGTTGGTGGGAGGAGACAGTCGTTGTGCAGGAACACTCGAGGTGAAACATCGGGGAGACTGGAGACCAGTGGGTGACATTTTCTATGAGTGGACCCTGAAGGAAGCAGCTGTTGCCTGTTCACAGCTGGACTGTGGCGCTCCTGTTTCTGTAGGACATACAATTAAATCCTCAGACATATCTGTGTGGTGGATCAGGCCTGACTGTGTTCAGCCTGGATCTGCTTTGAGGGATTGTGCAAAATCAGATTCCTCTACCGCCATCCTGTTTCTCAGATGCTCAGGTAAGCCCATCAATGATATCAATTATGACATAACCTATGACAGTTTTGTACCCCAGGTTGACACACATCCAGCAGCCGTGACAGAGTCTGATGAGCTGTTGCCTTAGTAAATCAGATGTGTTATTGTTTGAAAACATGTTGAAGGTACTCAAAAATGGACAATTGGTGTATTAAATAGTAACCTTGCTGCAGTCTGTGCTGTTATAAAGATGTCTTCTGTTGTTAATGATGAACTTATGTTGGAATTGAATCACTGAATTGTTGTTTCACATTCACAACAGTGTTTTATTTTGTGTCCGGTGTCTGTTATCTCTCTCTCTATTTTATCTTCTATCATCTCTCCAGACTCTGTCAGGCTGGTAGATGGGATCAGTCTGTGTTCTGGCAGACTGGAGGTGAAGACGAACCAGTCTAACCAGAGGTGGTCCTCAGTGTGTGAAGCTGACTTTGACCTGCAGGATGCATATGTGGTCTGTAGGGAGATTGGCTGTGGGGCTCCTTCAGTCCTCCAGGGGGTGCTCTATGGACAAGTGGAGGCTCCATGGTGGACCAAAGAGTTCCACTGTGGAGGCAACGAGTCTGCTCTCCTGGACTGTAGAAGCTCAGGCTCAGATAGAAACACCTGCAGACCAGTCAAAGCTGTTGAACTCACCTGCTCAGGTAGAAGAGGAGCTGCAGCTTTGATATGGGTGATTTCTGTTCCAATGAAACTCACTTTATTCTTTTACTGATGACTCTTTTGTTTCTGTTCAGAGTCTGTCAGGTTGGTGGGAGGAGACAGTCGCTGTGCAGGAACACTGGAGGTGAAACATCGAGGAGAGTGGGGACCAGTGAGTGACTCTGACTGGACCCTGAAGGAAGCAGCTGTTGCCTGTTCACAGCTGGACTGTGGCTCTGCTGTTTCTGTAGGACAGAGAGAGGTGTCCTCAGACAGACCTGTGTGGAGGATCAAGTCTGACTGTGTTCAGTCTGGATCTGCTCTGAGGGAGTGTGCTATATCATGGTACTCTTCCTCCATCCTGAATCTGACCTGCTCAGGTAAGCCCATTAGTGACATCTTGACAATATTGTACCCTCTTCAGCAGCCATGACGGTGTCTGATGAGCTTCTGCCTCAGTAAATCAGGTGGTAAATGCACCAAGATCTGTGAAACATAAAAGTCTGCTGGTTCAGGAGTCCAATGGGCCAAACACCAACCAGCCTGAAATGACTCCTTCTTCCGCTTGACTGCTTTCTGAACCGCTGGTTTCCACCAGCAGGTTCTTTGGTGCCTGTTATGGTGGTAACCAATGACCTACTGGCCACAACTTTGAGCAGCTCAGCTCAGCGGGGGCTGGTCTGTATCTCCACACCCACGTAGCATCCTAACCCTGGGAATCTCCTTAAAGGAGTCCTATTTTACTTTTCCTTATTGTCGGTCATATATATAATGTTACAATGTTGGATGTTCATATAAAATTTGGCCAAAGCTTCAAATAATGAGGTAAGTGTATGTAAAAGTTATCCCTATGAGAAAAAAAACTCCGATTTCAGATTGTTCGAAGACTCCACTTCACTTCCAATTGTTTTTTCTACTCTCGGCGATGTCAATCTGTGCCAGATTTCTTTATGTGGTCATCTGTTCTAGGCACACTACTGCAGGGTTTACATTTCCTACACTGCTACATGTAGCGACATGCTAACACCAGAGAAAGCTATAATTATGGTTGCTGTTGTTGTTCATTTCAGCCCAATTTTGGATCACATTCCTGCTGGAACATGTTCAATTGTGTAGTATTTGGTTTAGAAGCCTTTATATGTAATTTTTCAAAGTTGAAAGTGTCACTATATCCCATACAGTCAGTCCCCAATGTGGAGACCTGGAAAGGCTGAGAGTAGATTAGTCAGGCTTTTTTGGGAGGGGGGCTTTAAAAGATAGGCGCTACAACAGAGTGTCTCAGACAGAGGGTTAAGGCCAGCCACACACTGCCTGCGTGGCGTGAGTGTGGCATTTCTGTTGCGTGGCGGCTGCGTGGATTTTTCTCTTTTCACACCAGAAACGTGTCTGACGTGGCGCTGCTGCTGCTAGCCTTGTCTGTACACATGTATGTTTCCCATTGATTTACTGCACTCAAGCAATAGTATACTTCATGTTAAACATAAATATAGACTGATTTGATTACAGCAAAGACAACGTCGGCAGTATTGACGTTAAAATAGGCTACCGAATATTTCGTTCTGTATTGACAGGTGCAATATTTGAAAATCAATAATTATTTATTTTTTTAAATTACATTTATATCTGCATTTATGTCAAAACCTAGAGACTTTCAAACATCAAAATGTCATTTATTAATATGTATTTGTGTCAAGATGACATATAAACATCTTCTCGTATTCTATTTTGCCTGGAAACGCTTCCAACACGCTTGCGTGTCTCGTGAAAAATAGGCGTCAGTCCTATTTCTAGCATGCACGCGTTTTCAGCGCAGCTCAAGCTGCGCCTGAGACGTGCGTGTCACGCAGGCAGTGTGCAAGCTCTAACCTGTTACCATGGGAGCTGAAATAAAAACTGACACGCCACGCAGCCAATGTGAAGTCGGCCTAATACAGGTGCAGCAGCCATGGGCAGTTAGAGAAAAATAAAATGTTTTTTGAACATTAAAGCATGTAAACATGTTCTAGTAGAATCACAAACTACAAGTAGTACACCTGAAAATGAGCACAATAGGGCCCCTTTTAAAAGGACAGAGTCCAGCCCCTATCCCTTTTAGATATTAGGGATCATTTTCTAAACAGATTTTTATTCTGGGTTACAAATCTTCTCAGAAAAATAAGAAGGAATGAAAACCTTTCAACTTCTGTGTGGAGAGCAAACATTGTGGAGTACCTAAACAGAAAAACAGAATAGAGAAATCTGCAGATGATGTTGTGTTGAAAACACTACTGTTACAGTAGTAAACAGTAAAATAGCAGTACATGTGACAGTAACCTTGCTGCAGTCTGCGGTGTTATAAAGATGTCTTCTGTTGTTAATGATGAACTTATGTTGGAATTGTGCTGAGTCCAGTTTGAATCACTGAATTGTTGTTTCACATTCACAACAGTGTTTTATTTTGTGTCCGGTGTCTGTTATCTCTCTCTCTATTTTATCTTCTATCATCTCTCCAGACTCTGTCAGGCTGGTAGATGGGATCAGTCTGTGTTCTGGCAGACTGGAGGTGAAGACGAACCAGTCTAACCAGAGGTGGTCCTCAGTGTGTGAAGCTGACTTTGATCTGCAGGATGCATATGTGGTCTGTAGGGAGATTGGCTGTGGGGCTCCTTCAGTCCTCCAGGGGGTGCTCTATGGACAAGTGGAGGCTCCATGGTGGACCAAAGAGTTCCACTGTGGAGGCAACGAGTCTGCTCTCCTGGACTGTAGAAGCTCAGGCTCAGATAATAACGCCTGCAGACCGGTCAAAGCTGTTGAACTCACCTGCTCAGGTAGAAGAGGAGCTGCAGCTTTGATTTGGGTGATTTCTGTTCTAATGAAACTCACTTTATTCTTTTACTGATGACTCTTTTGTTTCTGTTCAGAGCCTGTCAGGTTGGTGGGAGGAGACAGTCGCTGTGCAGGAACACTGGAGGTGAAACATCGGGGAGAGTGGATACCAGCGAGACACTCTGACTGGACCCTGAAGGAAGCAGCTGTTGCCTGTTCACAGCTGGACTGTGGCTCTGCTGTTTCTGTAGGACAGAGAGAGGTGTCCTCAGACAGACCTGTGTGGAGGATCAAGTCTGACTGTGTTCAGTCTGGATCTGCTCTGAGGGAGTGTGCTATATCATGGCACTCTTCCTCCATCCTGAATCTGACCTGCTCAGGTAAGCCCATCAGTGACATATATATGACATCATGTCATGATGTATTCAAACCCATGATATCACATCCTTTTTCAGGGGCTATTTTGTTGAACGGAGGCTGAATGTAACATTTCATCATCTCTGTATATACAGACCTGCTGCTTCAGCCCAACATCTCTGTGTCCTCCTCCATGGAAGGGGTCTCCGCGGCCCAGCAGGAAGAGTTTCAGGTGTCCAAGGGCTCCGACTTTACCATCAGCTGCTCCATCCAGCCCCAGTACCCACGAGGCTCCTTCCAGCTCACCTTCACCTCCTCCAACTCAGCACACAACTACACCCAGTCAGCTGTCAATCACTCTGCCCATTTCCTGTTTTCTGCTGCAAAGCCCGCCCACCAAGGAAGCTACAGCTGTGTTTATCACATCTATGTTTTTTCTCATAACTTCTCCTCTGAGAGTCGTCTGCTCTTTCTCACTGTCTTAGGTGAGCTGACTGTTTACAGGTTTGGTAAAGATGATTGGTTCAAACTGAGTAAAAATGATCAATTGACAATAGCGTCAATGCATGTTGTTGTTTCTGCAATTACATTGCGACGACTCGCGTCATTGTTCCAGATTTCGGCTCACTACAGTTTGTTTATTTGGAGCTGTTAGACTCATGATGTTTTGTGATGTGATGACTGTCCATGATGTGTTTCATCAGATCCGACACCTTTTATCATCAGAGTGGTCGTTCTGCTGCTGACTCTGCTGTTAGTGAACGCTGCCCTTTACTTCTACTGTAAGGTACTGACACTTGTCTGTTGTTTAGACTACTGACTGAAATTAAGTACTCATTGTTTATTAAACTGAAGAGAGGAGTGATGCAGGAAGTCACATTTTTGTGCTGTCATGTCTCTCCAGGCCAGCAGTGGGAAGATGTCGGGCAGACAGGAGAACATTAAGCTGGATGATTATAACCTGGGTGTTTCTGAAGCTAAAGACGAAGAAGCTCAGGGAGCAGCGTAGCACCTCATTTTATACCATAAACTGAAAAAATAATGGACTTAGCATTGGTGGATTCACCCTTTGGTTTGTGGACTGCCATTCTGAAGCCGGGAGTTTGCATTTTGGCCGTCGCCATCTTGGTATTTTGGAGCCAGAAGTGACCATATTTAGACAAAAGGAAGGAGCTGGGGAGGATGACGCGATTAAGCCAGCGTCTCTATGGTATCAATGGCGCTGCGCTTATTGTAGCTAAATGCTTAAGAGGGAAATGACACGAGTCATCCAGCTGAGTTTTACTGGCAGTTAAACGCGGAGCTCCGTGTACTGGTGCCGTTCGTCAGCATGTACGGCAGTACACAGAGCTGGTTGAAAATCGTCAGACTTTCTATTAAGTAATAAGCTAATGCTAGCGCTAGCTTTTTTGGCAGAACGCTAAAAAAGACATTTTAAGCAGACCAAACTTCCAATTAACTTTGATGAAGTGAAAACACACAGTGAGAGGGTCATGTAAGGGCATTGGCACAAACATGGGCAATACCCAAAAACAACTGCTCGTTGGACAATTCACGCCTCGCCGTCGACCATTACTACCTGACAATGGACACCTCGTCAGGCATTACCCCCTTACATATTGTACATCTCATAAGGAATGTGTTAATAAACCTTAAAATGTCTGTTTTTTTTCTACCTTCACTCCAGCATGTTTTCTACATAGACGTGTAAGTCATATAACTTTATGTTAAAATACATCCAAATGATCCCTTTAAATCTAAAAACTACTTTCAGAAAGCCATTTATAAGTTGACAACAACAGACACGTCGTTTTTTATATATAATTTGAATGCATCACTTTAGTATTTGTGGTGTAGGGATCATGAATGTGCATTCATTCATTTAACGGTTCAGCAGGAATAAAACACACATCTAATACACAATGAGTTGTTGTAACACACGTTTGTATATATTTTTCACTGGTGAATAGTTCCAACAGAAAAGTTCCAGTTTCCATTTTGTAAATTTCGATGTATAGCATGAAAATAAGAGATTTTTATTTTGTTGGCAAAACGAAGTATGTTTCATTTCTGCAGATAGAGACTTAACAGCAGTCTTTATCAGATAAACACATTAAAGATTTTTTACACTATTGGGTTATGCAGCTGCACAAACAGTTTAATACCTGGAAGCTGGTTGACTTATTTCTCAGTACTTCATTAAACCGGCACAGAAATTCTGCTGATAAAAATCACCATACAACCATGAAATTAAAATCTAATTGAGATAATATTTTGACACTGACAGTCGTATCATCTGTGTTTGTTCTCAGCTGAAAATCTTCTGAAACTTTGGTTTGAGCATCTCCAGCTCGCTGTTGTTCTGCATCTTATGCGGCAGGCTGCTCACCTTCATGATCACCTCGTGACTTTCGTCAAACAACTTTTCACCGAACGCCTTTTTCACTCGCTCTCTCCAGCTGATCAGCTTCGGATGGCCTTCAAACACATCCAGGCCGGTTGCAACAGGCTGCAAAACACACAGCAAACACAACCTCAATACACACATTTTTAAAATTACGTTACAATTAGATGTACATAAAATGTCTAAACCACAGTTTTGTCAATCTTGGGTCAGGATCTGAACATGCAGACAGGGTCTTCAGAACGTTCTAATACCAATAAATCTATTCTGGGCTGTACCTATCCTATCAAATCCCTAATTTTCTAAAACTATTTTAGTTATTTTGGTTAAAGGAGTTCTTCAGCGGTTTAGTTCTGCACTTCCATAAAGTTGGGGGACTCACAAGAGACAGATTAAAACAAGAATGAAAGTTGATTAATGGCATAATAATAGATATTATAATACATTTTATACATATTGTTGTTTGTATGTTTTATACATATTATTTATTTATGTGCAGCAGTACTAGACTAGAAGTAGACATGTTTGCTTACATGTTCTTAGCAGTAGTAGTAGTTAGAGCTGTCAGTCTCCCTCTATAATACCATTAGAATTTCATTTGTTATTTTTTTTAAATATTCAAATAATATTCGAATATTTAATGCTCATATGCAGCCTGTTAGAAATATGTACTACACTACTCAGGCTTATGCATTGTCAATGCCACTATAAGCATGTGGTTGTTGTTACACGTTCTGTCCACTAGAGGGACTTCCAACATCAGCCTGGCCTTGAAGGGGATCTACGTCATGGCGCATTGCATTTCTGGCACACCGCTCTCTGTTTACATTATTTTCCACCACAAGCACACAGCGACAAACACATATCAGCAGAGAACTCTGTAATGAAACATAATCTAACAAGTGTATTGATGCGGCTCTGTTGTAAAGGCTAACGTTGCTCGGTTAGCACAATGACATCATGTTAGAAAGCACAGCCGAAACTATTTGTCATAAACTAAGTAACACTAACAATAGTGTTAGCCACGATGCTAACGGCATTGATAACTAAGCCAAATGGTGAGGTCACTACTATTTTAATGATTTATAAGCAACCTGTTTCTTGCAGATTGTCACGTTACTGAGAATACAGCTGTTAGAAGGTAATATGTGAAGTCGAAGCTAACTGACAGCTCTGTGGCAGCTAACATAATCTTTAGCTGTCTCCATGAAGCTCCCAGCTAAGCTCTTATAACTCGCGACGCAGCTAGGAAACCAGAACGAGCTATCTATTGATATTGATGATTGGCTCAGTGGATGTCGATTTTTAAGTCATGATAAACTATTTCCCATCCTTCTTCCGATTTCCTGTCGCAGCCTGTCACTCCCCCCTGTACTAACGTTACTTGGTACGTAACGTTAGCTCACAATGCCTTGCGTTTCTCACTCCCGTAACTTATTGTTCATCAGACGTGACATGAGAAGAAGGAGATTAGCTAACGATAGCAAACCTATTTATAAAAAAAAAAAAAAAATCACATTTGAATGGTAATTTCAGCATTCAAATAGTATTGATTTTTTTACTATTCGAATTATATTCGACTCTCGGAATTCGTTCCAACAGCCCTAGTAGTAATAATAGATAATGTAGTAGTAGTATTACCTGCATGATCTCAACTACAGCCACCAGATCAGCCAGAGAGATTTTGTCGCCGATGATGAACGGTTTGTTCTGCAGGAAATAGTCCTCCAGCATTTTGAGCGACTGATTCAGATCCTCGACAGCAGCGTCCATCTTCTCCTTCGGGACCTCAGAGCCCATGATGACAGGAAACAGAGCCTGCAAAGACCAATGAGACGTTGGTAGTACCAACAGCAGCAATCAATATAGTGGTAGCAGTTGTTACTCTCTTAGCTGCACACAATAAACGATTTATAATATTCATTAATATTCTGTAAGTGCATTTATAAAAAGTAGTCTCAAATGTTTACCTGTGTAGAGTGTTGGTACTTTTCTTAATGTGCTTAAGTAGATTTTAGTCATTGATCTAGAGACGACAATGTCTGACTTTCGTTTGGCCGACATCTCAACATAGAGAAACAGGTTTTGTCCTACACGGGATTTGCCTTTGTGTTTGGTGCATAGAATAAACATATTAAAAGAAAATAAACAGAGAGCTAGAGCTAATTTGCAAATGTTAGAATACTAATACCCTAAACATAGTTTAATAGTATGGGGAGGAGGAGAGTATCAATTATTATGTAACTATACATTTCTGTAGCACTGGGCGATATGGAGAAAATAAAATATCACAAAGGTTTTGACCAAATACCTCAATATCGAGAGTGCGGCGATATTGTAGGGTTGACTTGGTGTTTTCACAAAACATTTACACAATGAGATTTTTAATAAATGTATAAGTGGGTAAAGGCAACTTAAAGAACAGCTAGAACAGTCTGGTAAGTTCAAAAAATGTATATATATATATATATATATATATATTGATACTGATATAATAACAATATATTGCCCAGCCCTAATTTCAGGGGTGTTGAAATGTGTGTAGTGAAGTGGCTCAGGTGAGGATACGTCAGCGGGTTGATCAGGGAATCGTACCCTGAGCAGGAAGACCTTGGACCCGTGAGTTCTCAGGTTCATGTGCTGCCAGGACAGGTATTCATTAACACGAGCCCGCTGCTGCAGGTCAGCAGGATACCAGTGATCTGCCACTGACGACGAATGTTTCTGCACCAGGTACTTCAGGATCGCAACACTGCAACACAGACAGCACTTAATATTATTACTAACCGGGTAACTTAAATACATATTTACTGTTAGTTAGAAAGAACAAGAGATATGAAACAGGACAGGTGCTACCAGAACAGTTTTACTGCTAATTAATGGATTAATCATGGGGTTAAAATGCAGACTATCAACCACAATGTCCCAGCTCCCCGTCGGGACCTTTGTTGCAACTCTTCCTGACTTGAACCAGCGACCCTCTGGTTCCCAAGCCAAGTTTAAGAGAAGTGGAATAGAGAAGGACGAGCCTGTGTGTAGTCTCTATTTTGATTAATCATTAAACCAGGTGACACCTGCTTTATGGTGACTCATGCACAAGTTGAAGGAGCTGATGGGATAACATTTCACTGGAATTGTACCTCGTACGATTTCATGGGACAAATTGAACTGATTGATTGATATTTAATAGTCATGGTTAAAGGGGCAGTGTCCAAAATCACTCTAGCACGAGCTTGGTCCCTCACTGTCTCTAACTTTCTGACAATCAGATGTAAGGAAGTCAATCCTCTCCCCACCATTCAGGACCAAGCACTGTACCTGGGGCAGTGTTGTAATGTAACGGAGTACAAATACTTCGTTACTGTACTTAAGTAGAAATTTCACGTATCTGTACTTTACTTCGCTATTTAAATTTATGTAAACTTTCACTTTTACTCCACTACATTTCCTAGATAAAATGTATACTTTTACTCCGTTATATTTCCACTAAGCATCTTCGTTACTCGTTACTAAAAAAATAAAATTAGAAGAAATGTGTGCGATTGCAATAAGGGAGGTTTGGCGAATCACTGCTCCTAGATTGCATTACGCACGCTCCGCACGCCGCACGCTCTATTTCAGCGCTTGTTTGTTGCTAAAGGAGGAGGAGGACGCACAACTGAAACCGCCATGGAAGCACGAGCACCTACTGGAGGACCTCCCGTTATCGTAGACGACCACCCCGACGATAGTGGTGAACTCGGTGAACAGGGTAGTGGTGAAGATAACGTCATACACCCGTGGCCGTATTTGCAAGAAAAGTTTCTGTACATTGGAATGAAAGATTCTTCCTACCGGATGATAAGAAGACATGGGAACCCTGAATATGCTTTATGCTTTACTATAAGAAAGCCACAATAGAGTTCACAATAAAAGTTCTAACTGCTTGCTTTTTAAAAAAAAAAAAAAAAAAAACTTCTTACTTTTACTTCAAATACTTAAGTACATTAAATATCAGAAAATTACTTTTGATACTTAAGTACAGTATATATCAGATACTTTAAGACTTTTACTTAAGTAATATTCTAAAAGGTAACTTTCACTTCTACCAAAGTCTTTTTCTAGTACGATACTTGTACTTTTACTCAAGTATTGCTTTCTAGTACTTTATACAACACTGACCTGGGGTGACAAAGCTTTCACCATCGCAGCCCCCTCCCTCTAGAACTCTTTACCCATAAACATCTGTGACTGTACTGATCTGGACACATTCCAATCCCTTCTCAAAACCCATCTCGTTAGAATAGCCTTCAGCCTATATAATCTACTATTGGTATCTGGTTTAAAGTGTAACTCTCGCCAAAATGTAACCTAGGGTCTTTTTGTGAATGTATCCGAGTCAAACTTTCGTTTAAAATCATAATTAGGACGGAATCGCCACTTTTAAGATTAACCGTATTTTTGTTTTTCGGTCAAATGACCTTTTGAATGGGAGTGCTAGGGGCACTTTTATGCTAGCCTCAAAATAGCTATTTTTAAAACACTAAGAAGGCTCGACACAATATTAAACTTTGCTGTAAGTATGACCAGGGTCTCTATGCCTTAACGAAAGCATTGACAACATTGTTTGTGTACCCAGAGTTTACTAAAAAGAAAGGTTTTGAGCAACTCACTGTAGCTGTTGTTCTTCCGGTCGCCATCTATCGAGCCAGTCAAAAATAGTCGAGGGAGGAGAGTAAAGATGGAAAGCTCCTAAAGCTTAGTTCCATATAAATGCACAGATAATTTGTTGTTTTGTCATTAGTGAAACACAATATTGACCTTGTAGCTGAAAAAGGAGCCTCATATAGGAATGACATTTCCTCCTATGGAGTCCGTTCATTCGCATTCGGAGATCGCCTATTTTTGACTGGGAAAATGGCGGATAGCGTAAACAACAACTGCTAACGTGAGTTGCTCAAAACCTTTTTTAGTAAACTCTGTGTACACAAACAATGTTGTCAGTGCTTTCATTAAGGTGTAGAGCCCCTGGCGATACTTCAAGCAAAGTTTCCTGTTGTGTTGAGCCTTCTTAGTGTTTTAAAAATAGCTATTTTGAGGCTAGCATAAAAGTGCCCCTAGCACTCCCATTCAAAAGGCCATTTGACCAAAAAACAAAAATACGGTGAATCTTAAAAGTGGCGATTCCGTCCTAAATAAGCTTTTAAACGAACGTTTGACTTTTACATTCACAAAAAGACCCTAGGTTGCATTTTGGCGAGATTACGCTTTAATTGTTTCACTTGTTTTTAACATGCTTGCTTTTGTGTTTTGTGTAGTCTATATCGACGTTTTATTTCCGGGATTGTTCAGGTGCCGCCGGAAATCCTGCCAGATGTCCCTCATTTTGGCCGGATGTCCGTTACCTTCCGCTTTCTTTGCGTTGGCATTTAACTTGGGTAAAACAAAGGACTTTCACCCAGGAGAGCGGGGTTCGTGTCCTGCATGTGGTGTTTCCTAAAGCCAACCCTGTTGGTGTTTCCCCAAACCCATTCTTCTTTTCCTAAACCCAACCTGGTTTTCTTTTCTTAAGCCCAACCGTTTGTCCGTTTCTTGTTTTCCTAAAACCCGCGTGACGTAGTCTCGCGATAACACATAGCCTCGCGATAACACGCCACGTGGCTTTAGAAAGTGCCACGTGGTGTGTATGTTTACGCTGTGACGTTGCAGACTGCCGTCCGCTGTATACAGCGTAGACATACACGCAGATAGCTCATAATGCGTACAGATAACACGCCACTTGGCTTAAGAAAGTTGGCTTGTATGTTTACGCAAAGTCATGATGCCATGTTGGTCTTTGAGTACTTTGAAAAGCGCTATACAAATAAAACGTGTAATTCTTATTATTATTATTATTAATCCTAAACCCGAATCATTGTTGTACCTTTCCGTCAGAATGAAGCTTCCATCCTTCATGACAGGAACCTTCCTCATGAGGCTGACTTTTCCAAACTCCTCGCTGTACTGCTGCCCTGAGACAAACACACACAAATGAGGATCACACGTGTTCAAATGAAGACAAACGGCCTGCTCTCAGTTAGTTTGTTGCCCTGTAAATATAAAAAAGAATACATGCACACACAGCACATAACTAAGATAAAAGAATTGTTCCACCATTTGGAGATAAATAGATGAATAAACTATCTGATTGTGCAAACATGAAACCAATTATGGTGTTTTTTAAAACTCTCCCTCCATCTGCTTTCAAATGCTTTTCTTTCCTTTATTTTCTTTCCCTAGCATGTCTCTGTTATACTCAATCACCTCAGGGACGCAGTAATGTTTTGTCTGGATGCTTTGACCTCGGACCTACAATATCCCACCTACTGTTTGCTTGTAAAGTCGGCTATCTAGGAGGGAACGTTAATCTACTTCTCGCTGTCAGCTTTCTGGGTGAAATGTGGAAACGTAAACTGATAGCCCAGAGGAGGTTTTTTTTAAATGTTCATGCTTACAGAACAAGTTCGAGGCCTGAGGGACATTCAACCTTCAACTCTTGCAAAATGTGTTTACAGAGTTACAAACACAAAGAGAATTATAAGACAATTATAACTATGCAGAGTTCAGGGGCTGGAGTTTATGCAACCAGTTCAAAGTTTGCAGGCCATTGAACTCAAACTCTGCAAACTCTACAAACATCTGGTAACTTTCTGTACATTTCCAAAAGCTCAAAATAAGCCATTTTAAGTAAGAATGTGAGCTAAAAGCCTTACTTAAACATACACAACTCAGATATGCATGCATTCAAAAGCCCTCATCCCCGTGTGTGTCTGTCTCACCTGTAGCAAGCTCCACCAGCTTGAACTCAAAGGGAATCCCGACCGCTTTGGCAAACAAGAAGACAGAGCGGCATGGCGGCGAGTGCAGGTCGAGATACAGCTCCATCATGATGCTTCGGTTCCAGTGTTCCTTCTGTGTTTTCAGTCCTCTCCTGCAGCGCCTGTTATCCTCTGTCTGCCCAGAACTCCGCCTCTCCTCGCTGTGAGGCTCACTGATTTTTAAATGGTGGCGACAGTTCAAAGTAAGCAGGCCGTCGTGGTTGAGCAGTCTGACCTTTGGCCTCGGCCTTGCCCAACATTTTGTAAACACTGCGAAGATTAGCACATTTTTATCTACTTGGCTTATCTATGGTTCAGAGTTTTCTTTAGAATGACTTTACAGCAGAAGTCAGTCACCGTGAAAAGGTTTGACCTGCCAATGACCACATGATGATGAAGACCCTGTCCTCACATGATTTGCACTGATTTTCACTCTACTATTTACACAAAGTACAATTTCATTTCAACAAGTGTCTAAGAAACTACATTATTTATATTATATCATTACATTATATTTCTAATTCTGATCAATTATCTCACTAATGAAGGCAGGAGTCTGTGAGTCACTGGGTGCTTTTCATTACGCTAACTTATGCTTCCTTGCGCCCTCTCTCCTCCTGTGACCCGGAAATGGTTTCCCCTCCTCCATCATGGAGGATCTTCTGATCCCTTAAATGCACTTCGAGGAGACGACGAGAGAGCAGGCTTCTGGAGGAGCAAGGAAACACTGGTGTATCATACGCAGAGGTCTTTTATCATGTGGCGTGACATTTAAATGCCTCACCTCCTTTTTAAAAATCTTTTTATCAAACTGTCAACATACACATCTGAAGAAAACATCAAAATCACGCTACACATGCTACACTACAGATAAAGCAATGAGAACACACAAAAACAGAACAAATTAAATAACTTGTTTATGACTTTTAAATACGCAAGTGTTTGACAATAAGTTGGCTTAAAACAGGGTTCATACGCATTTTAACCAATACTTCTCCATGACTTTTTGGCAAATTTCCATGACTATGTATTCCTGAAAATGTCAGTCGACATTATACAATAAGAATACAAATCTGTATTAAAGTTTACCCTCAGAGGTTTAACAATAAAATGAATGACAATTTATGTGGTTCATAGTGGGAGTCGTAATATCGCGCCCCGAATAGAACGGTGAGGTTAGGACGACGTGAAAATACATTTATTAATCACATATTATTATACTGTGTTAAAAAAAATATTCCATGACCTTTCCAAAACTTTCTGGGTCTTTTTATGTTTCCAAAACCTTTCCAGGCCTGGAATTTGCATTTTTTAAATTCCATAACTTTTCCAGGTTTTTACAAAACGTATGAACCCTGTTAAAACTTAAATAAAGTATTGCTGCTTTACTTTGAATCACTGTAAATGAAATATCTTTAGGTTTTGGACCGTTGGTCAGACAAAACGCTTTGAGCACATCAGTTTGGAATCTGGAAACCTCTGGAAACTTTCTGACAGTAATTAGTCAACAGAATAATTATCATAAATATAAAAAAATACTTTTTCAATCTGTAAATACTCAAAACAGTAATAATCAACAAGTCTACACAAACAGATCAGCGGTCAGAACAGAAGCAGGACTAAAGTGACTAAAACCTTTATTCTGAAATGGGCCGGTGGGATGAACAACATTGATCTTCCCTACTGTGGACTGGATTCGGTTCAGCAATCTGCAGAGGCTCCAGCTTCTGGATCAGCCTGCTGAGGAGCACACGACAGAGCTGGGTGTCTTCTGACTGCAGAGTTTCCTGAGAGACGGACAGATCCTTTATTTTATTTTTTTCATAACTATGTTTTTGAACAAAATAGGCTGAGAACACAACACTTATCACCTCAGTTATCTATTATTTATTAATATAAATGGTGCAATACACAAAACTTTTTCACTCTTGACTTTTTTTACTTTTTAACATGCATACGTTGACAATTGTGTATATGAGTTGCATTGTGTGAATATGAGATGTTTGATAGCTATATTTAATATAGGTTTAAAGTATATTTTTGAGCACCGTCTCAGGTAGTGCACAGGAATCTCATTGTATGTGAATGCATGACATTAAGGAATCTTATCTTATCTTATTATAAAGTAGATATGGTAAACTTGCTTATTTACCCATTCAAAAACACAGAGCAACATTTGGAGTCATTTTGACAACTGTCTGGCCACCAGATTGATATAATTCCAATATGTACTCTCCATTTAGCTCTATTTTTGGTCTCTACCAACTCCTGAGAAAAATACTGGGCTCTTTAGCTGCTAAATGCTCCACTTTCTTCCCCAGCTTGTCACAAGCTTTGTGTACACTCGGTTTTTTCAAGCTTTTTTGTTGAAAACAGTTGCCTGCTGCAGCTGAAAATTGACGCTTTGTTGTATATGATTATTTTGTTGAGACCAGTTAATAGCTAATTAGATTCTGGTGGGACTCAAGCCTCAGATCCAGCTCACTGTGCAGCTGTTAGGAAACTAGCTGCAGCGTGTTCTGAGTTTTTCTTATCAGGAAATCAGCAGCAGTGTTCACACCACTGCTATAAAAGACACAGTCCAGTGGAGAGGTTATTCCAGTACCTGGCTGGTTTGGGGTCAGTGGTCTGCGGTTTCGGTCCTCAACTGCTCTTCTCAGGCGAGTTGTCGAGGGCGGAGCCTGGTCGCTGGGAGGGGCGGTGCTCTCCAGGATCTCCAGCAGCCTCAGGATCTTCCACTCAGTCTCGGACGGCTTCTCTAACTCCTGCAGAGGACAGACAACACCAGAGCGTCCATAATCAGAAATCATCTCATTGGTCGAGATACTTCTTATCGAGACGTAACAGGCCATAAGGCTAAAGGCTAATTTTTCAGACCATATTTGACATCTGAGTACAAATTGCTATGTGTTTATATATTATACCTTGGTTACAAAACCAAAGATTTGCTTTTTCAAGTTTTAAACTTTTTTCAGTATTTATATATTCTACAGTATCATGTGCTGCTTTATACTTCTACTCCACTACATTTATTTGACAGCTGTAGTTACTTTGCAGATTTAGACAAAACATTTTACATACAAAATTAGCTCCCCAGAAGAAAATAATGCCAACATGTTAATGCATAAGGCAAGTTTCTTTACTTTTGATACCTAAGAAGATTCAGTTTCTCTGGAAGTAAATTTCTGAATAAAAACGTTTACTTGTAATGAAGTGTTTGCCTAGCCTAGAAATCTAGACGCACCCTAGCGGCAGCAAATGTAATTTGCAGCCAGGGTGTCTAGCAACTCTCCGTTGGCTTGCAAGCTGGAAAAACCAAACTCTGATCAGGCCAATCACATCGTGTATAGAGTCGGTGGGCGGGCTTAACATAATGATGGCAGAGTTGCGATGGTTCCGCGTGAATTCCCTGCTACTTGAAAACAAAGAAGATGGCTTCTGCTGCTGGCGAACAGCAGTCTTTGGAATCGGCTTTGGCCGCGACTGTGGAGACTTGGAGTTAAGCTTTTCTTTGAGAAAAGAACAAAGAACGGCACTGAAATCATTCTTAAAAAAGGAAGATGTGTTCGGAGTTTTGCCGACCGGATACGGCAAAAGTTTAATCTATCAACTAGCGTTGCTCTGACTGGTTATAGCGCTATCCTATTGCATGCAGAGGGAATTTGAAAGACAACCGTTTATCCCGCCCCTCGGATTGACCCTGCCAATGGTGAGTTCCCATTGTTCCCATGTCAGGCTAGTGTTTGCCATTATTGTAGAGCGTTTGTGACTTGCTAAAGATGCTTAATAAAGGAACTGAATACTCCTTCCACCGCCGAGTGAACAGAAGAAGAAGGTTACTGTGACATCTGGCCTTCATGGATTAAAATCAGCCAAATTGAACCAATAACCAATGTATCCTCTCCCCTCTCTGGAATACAACTGATATTTCAGAGCCTAGAGTGCGCAAGATTGAATTTCTAGCTATCAGACGCTGCAGCAGGAACTGAATCATCTGTCCAGATGCTCCTGGATGGGACTGTGTGTTTTTACCGTCAGGATGTGGCTGAGAGTGATGCCTGCTTCCTGAACAACGTTCTTTATCTGCCTCCTCCTGCTGTTCTCTCTCTGGAGCTCCACCTTCAGCTGATCTACCTCCGCTGTTTTTTGTCGTCTGTCCTTGTCCACTGAGTCCAGGCGCTTACTGTTAGGTGGCGGGGGACGAAGCTTATTGGTGCATGTAGACAAATGTTACACTTTTTGGGCAATGTTAAAATATGATGATAAAAACGGGAAAATGTGAAATAAAACCTTCGTGAAACATTGTTTTATCATGTATTAAAGTTTGAATTACTGTGACCCGGTGTACATTGAGATCACATGTTGTTTGCTAAAGACTGACAAACAAGTCAGCTGGAGATCATATGCTTTGTTGACACTACTTGTGTCTAGGTTGCATTATATATTGAGAAGGCAGGTGCTGCACATATCACTATCAGCCAATGTTTTTTTAAGCCAATCAGGTCTTGTTTTGCGAAAACTATAAACAAGGCATTTTCTGTCCCTCTGGTCAGAAGATAGACTTTTTCCTCCTGAGGTCTGTCTCAGATTAAGGTTAAAAGTCTGTTATAAACGTTTAACTTTAACTTTCAATCATCAGTGTTTTTGTGGATTATTTCAGGTGTGTTCGAGTGCTTACAGACAATTTCCTGTCTGAAAACACAACACATACAATAAGTGGCTAT
The DNA here is from genome assembly GCF_008315115.2 of Sander lucioperca. Classification (NCBI taxonomy): domain Eukaryota; kingdom Metazoa; phylum Chordata; class Actinopteri; order Perciformes; family Percidae; genus Sander; species Sander lucioperca. The sequence continues at coordinate 38,438,208 of NC_050174.1, forward strand.
TCTATCAGTTGACTGCAGATCAAGAGGTCTCTGGTTCAAGTCCAAATGCCCCCTGTATCAGATTACTATAAATTCCATAAGCGTGTATTGTCTGTCTATAAATGGAATCAGCCATTTGTTATTAAAAATGGGGTTTTGTACTTTGAATCTGGAGGGATTATAATGTTCACCGATAACTGTGAATCTGAATCTTAAAATATGGACAGTAGAAAGAGAGTAAACTTTTACCAGAGATCCTCTTTCTTGGCCAGCATGCTCTTATAGGCGGCATGACGGTCCTTTAGCTCCACCCTCAGCTTCTGGCTCTTCTCCTTCAGCTGCTTTATCTCCTGAAGAAGGGAAGAGGTTAAAGTCCCCCTTCACATAATGTTTTTATGTTTATGTCCCCTTAAATGTCTGACCTTGACTATACTGACTTGTATCTGTGCAAAGTTTGTCACTAGAGAGGTGTTTTCAAATCCCTCTACTAAAGGGGGGAGATGTCTGTGCACTTCCCTGAAATTTGAGATTCAAACATATCCTGGGCAAGCTTGATCAGGTACGTCACTAATCCGTAAACCAAACGCTGTCTAATACGCAAAAGCCAACAAAGAAAGCTTGAAACCTCCACCCAGAGCAGACTGTCCGTACAGAGAGCGAAAACATAATTACATGACATAAAGCATAAAAGATGACATAAAGCAATACAAGATGCTAAAAAAAAAGTTTGAAAGAAAAAGCATCAAAGCCTCTTCTCTGACACGTCATGTGTTCTTTGCTCAGCTGCTGCATGTCAAACTGGTGTGAAGAAGTGATAAGCCTATTCTCCCATATATCCTAGAGTAGTGCTTGAATGAGCATTTACAGTAGGGGGTATAGCTCAGTGGTAGAGCATTTGACTGCAGATCAAGAGGTCTCTGGTTCAAATCCGGATGCCCCCTGAATTAACCTTTAGAGTTACACCGTCAAAAATGGTCCTCTTACATCTTTATAGGTGATACTCTCCTGGGTAATATTTATGAGCGCTTTCTTCATTTGCTCTCTCTCAAAGCAAAGATCCCTCTCTTTGTCTTGCAAGACGTCTTTCTCTGTTGGCAGGACCAAGTTTTCGTTCAGCAGGACCTGGAGCTGCTGCAGCCGCTCGCTGTGAAGAGCTCTCTCCTTCCGGAGAATCTTTGAGGCCTTCTTCTCAACGCATCGGTCCACAGCCTGCTGCCCCTCCACGATAATCCTGTTGTTGCAGGACAGGGGAAACATTTACTGACGAACATTTTTGAAGCAACAATCAAACATCAGCATGGAAAAGGTCCCCTGCGGATGTAACACAAACTGTCAGATTAACTTTACTTTTCCCTCTCCAACTCTAGTTCGTTCATCAGGCTGTCGATGGCAGCTGTGTGCTCTTCTCTCTGACTCAACAGCTGCTTCTTCATAGACTCTATGTTGGACTGATCCTGCATCAGCTGCTTCAGCTGCTCCTCCAGCTCCTGCTGCTCCTCAAACTTTTTCACTGAGGGGAAGAAAGGAGAGGATGCTTCTGATTTGTTCCAGCGACAATCTGACAATCACACTTTTAGCAGCAATTTCAAGCATGCTGAACCCATTAAGGGCTATTCACACGGGGAGCGACACTTTGCCTGCATAGTCGCGTGGATCCGCGGGGTCTCACTGTGCTCCTCATGTGAAGGACAACGCTCCGCGATTAAACGCCAGGCGATCAACGTCGGATAACCATGGAGATTCTGTGCACATCTGTATCCCTGCCGGTATAACTGAATGAGATTAGCTGACTGTGATATCATATATTCCTAATCACAGGTCGATTTATAACAAATAGTGGCAATACTAGTCTTTCCTTACCACGGACTGCTATTGTTGATAGCTAAAGTTAGCTAAATTAGCATGGTCATAATTACAGATGTTACCTGTTGCAGCGGGTGGGCGTGTGCGTGTGACGAGCACGAACGCGACAGTTTCATGGGATTGCGCCCAGGTTTGATATTCAGTTTCCATCAAAACAGATCGACAGCAGGAGATGCAGAAAATCCATGTTATGTACTTCTTTACAAATGAAAATAATTTCAGACTGACTGACAATGTGCATTCTTCTTAGAAAACAATTACTTTTTTAGAAATGTCTCATGATATATTGTCTCTAGAAGTGTATTATTCAACTTTTGTTTTTGTTAAAGAAAGACAAGAAAATCGCAATACTTTCGAATTGCAATACTGCTAGATTTGTAATAAATGAAAAATCGCAAAACAAATCGAATCGGCACCCATGTATCGTGAAAGAATCAAATCGGGACAAAAGCATATCGTCCCAGCCCTACTTTACACCAAGAATCTAGTCTGAGTACATACAATTATTACAACTACAACTATTAGATCTGAGAAAGGTCTTTTAGTTTGTTTCCATGATTTAACATTCATTCAGCTTAGGTGCTGCCCAAAACGTTTTAGGTGCTGCACCTAAACCTTGTAATGGCAGGGAAAACGCTGCTGTGTGACAAACATTTGTACTGCCTCACCCATCGTCCTGCTTACTGAGTAAAGTCCGTTGATCTGGTCCTGCAGCTCCTTCTTCTGCTGGCTGTGCTGCAGCTGCAGTTCCTCTCTGTCCTGTTGGTCCCCCTGCTGCTGACTCTTCAGCTGCTCAGCCAGCTCTTCAACCCTCTTCTGTTTTACAGCCGCGGAGTGTTTCAGGGACTCAGTGGTGTCTTTCTTGTCCTTCTCCAGCGTGCTGTACTGAGAGGCCAGGTCCTTATTCTGTTTCTCCAGCTCGTCATATTTAAGATGACATCTGCAGGTTAAAGATATATTATTAGAGGGTTTTTCCTACCTTTATAAGACTTAGGTGCGGCCAAATAAAATCAATGTGAGCATCAAAACTAACTAAATGATACTCAAATACTCAGAAATACTCTTACTAATACCTCTAATGATTGTATTTGGACTTCTTTGGCAAGTTTTGTCTTTTAGGTTTTTAAATGTATTTATTATCTGCTTTAGCTTTTCCAACGTTTTAGACACAGATATGGTAATAATAATGGTGGAAATTATGTCAAATTGCAGTATTTTTTTTGTTTTTGGGTCAAAGACGTGGCATGTCAATTATGGTGTCCAAAGCATATTCATAATGCAAAAGATAAATATTAATTTTAAAAAACTACATTATATTACTCAACTCTCCCCTCTTTACTCACTTTAATAGGTATTTATTGCAAAAAAATAAAATTCAAAGAGCTATTGAGCTCAGAAGTACCAAACTGTCCCTCCTGGGTAACGTCCGGGCTTAAAATCTAAGTATAAAAATGTGACAAAAATGTCAAAAATAATAATAAGAGCATTAATTATCTACTTTGGCATAATTGTCGATGTTTGCAGTGATACCTACAAATATAGTAACAATCCTACCCTTATTTAAAATGTTACTCAAGAAATACTTTTGTCCTTACTTTTGGATTTCCCTAATGTCCTTCCTGGGTAACAGACCTTAAACTCCATAAATTACCCATAATGCAATTGCATAGTCATGAAATATGATATTACATCATAAAGAAGATTATGGAGGACCCCAAAACATCTGGAATGTTTAGTAATTCTCTCTTAAAAAAGTTTTTATTTTGCTTTTTGGGTCACTGGTGAACTATGTCCAAAAATCATGTGTCTTTCTGGATAACGCTAATAAAACATATTTGATGTTTTGATATTTACAAAATGCCTATTTCATGTGAAATATGGCATTATTGTTTTAAAGGCTAAGATATATTTTAGCTGAGTATGCCATGTTTGACAGAGTTTTGGTGGGAAAATCATGTTTTTGTCCTTCCTGGATAACGGTTTGTCCTTCCTGGATAATGAAGATCCTCTGTTATCCAGATTGGACATGTTAATGAAAATAGTTTTTTTATTAGTATTTATCACGTTTCAAGCATTGTGTTGATAATGTTAGATTATATTAATAAAATAATATGTATTTCTTTAATCTTTTATGGCATTTTTGCATTATGTCATTCCTGGCTAACGGGATGTCATCCTGAGTAACATCCTGAGTAAGTGTTTAAACTCAGATTTTCATGGTATATTACACAATCATGTTTTCCTCAGTTGAGTATACAATAATAACCTGATAACCTTTACTGTAAAGCATTTTAAGACTTCTTTCATCATTTTTCTGTTTTTGGCATGAAATATTGTGTGACCAAAATCAAACGATGAGCCCACTTAATTATAAATACCCAAATATATCATATTAATTGTGTTAAAAACATAGTTTTTTTTAACAGTGTGCGTTTGATTAGCTGTAACTATGGATATGCCTAAACATTTATATGCTAAAAAGGTAGACATTTAAATATTTTTTAAATCCATTCCCGTTACCCAGGAAGGACATTTTTCATGGAATAAATCACATGATTCATCAAAAAAAATTAAATTGCATTTCTAAATTAAATTCCTGTTGTTGAGATGTATATAGAACACTCTAATGGAAATAGAAATTGCTTGAGTTGGCATTTTTTGACACTTTAATTTATTTTCAAATTTTAAATCCTTATTCGTCTTTGACCCTTTTATTAAAAACATCAAATTTTCTTGAGGGAGGACCTCTAAACCCTTCCACCAAAGATGTGCACCTAAGTCTTCGACAAACCTAGGGAAAACATTGTTATTTTATGCAAGAATCTACTGAGATTTTTAAAAATAACTGCACTAACTGCTTCCTGTATCCAAGTTTTTATGTTAAAATTGGGATTGAAGCTTGTCTTTATCGAACATTAATAATGAGGTTTAAAGAAATGATAAATCTTGGAACCAGTAGCTGTAAAAGGCCCAAAAAAATCCATGTTTTTTTGTAAAACAGGATCAGTAAAACATAAATGAGGTAACGTTACGAGTAAATATAAAGGCTTTGAGGCTTCTCCACCACATACCATCCAGATTTTTGTATATACTTTTTTAAATCAAATTAGCTGATACAAAATGTGCAATGGGGAAAACGCTGTTGCTCTAAAAGACATAAAAATAATAACGTATATGAGACCAGGGTTGACTGCTGAAATTGTGTTTGAGAGATATCAAAAATATTCATTGTTCCCTGCATTTTTCATGCAAACATTTGCAGGGTCCAGCTTCTCAAATGTAAAATGGTCTGCTTTTCTTTGTCATGTAATACTAAATTGAATGTCTTTGAATATTTTGCACTGATGGTTTAAAGGACAATTCCGGCGCAAAACGAATCTAGGGGTTAATAACAGATGTGTACCCACTCTGTCGCTCTCTGGGACATGTTTTCATGTTAATCGAATGAGTTTGGAGCTTGAAAGACGCTAGCACGGACCGCTGATTAGCTTACAACGCTAGTATTCGGGGCACAGGGAAAGTAAAAACAAATCACTATTTATACCACTAAAAAGGCTCAAAATATCACCAAACTTCAACGGTAGCATAAGGAGGGTCCCTACATGTTAACCGAAGCATTGAGAACATTGTAAGTGTACAGACAGTTTATTGAACAAAGAGCTGCGGGAGCTCCGTGAAAGGGCTACGAGAGAGAGCTACCGGTAGTCAATGGCGCAACACAGTCTCGTACTTCGGGAAACTGGTGGTGTACCTGCGGACCCAGACCGGAGGGACCAGATGGACAGTTATCCACTGAGTAAGTACACTAGACAAGTTATGCAGAGTGCGATTATTTCAGATATATTGAACAAATTGCTTTTGATTTTAGTTTGCATCGCCAGCTGTAAGTCATGACTGGTTTTCAAGATGGCGGCGGCGTGTAAACATGAACGCGAGTGTCTTTATAATCTATCTTTTCAATAAACTGTCTGTACACTTACAAAGTTCTCAATGCTTCGGTTAACATGTAGGGACCCTCATTATGCTACCGTTGAAGTTTGGTGATATTTTGAGCCTTTTTAGTGGTATAAATAGCGATTTGTTTTTACTTTCCCTGTGCCCCGAATACTAGCATTGTAAGCTAATCAGCGGTCCACGCTAGCTTGTTTCAAGCTACAAACACATTCGATTAGTATGAAAACATGTCCCAGAGAGCGACAGAGTAGGTACACATCTGTTATTAACCCCTAGATTCGTTTTGCGCTGGAACTGTCCTTTAAGAAAAACACACATTGCCTCAGGCTCTGGGAAGTTCTATTCAGCTATTTTCTAACAAAACTGTTGGTTGCAGCCCTAGCTTGAAGAGCACAGCACTTAAAGTGGCAATCCTTAAGATTTCATTCCTGGTTAATTTAGTATTTGTATTGTGTAAGTAAGTGAAAACAGTGTAACTGTGCTGAGAGTTTAGCAGTCTGGAGCATAGAAACATAATGAATCTAATTTTATTTAATCTTGTTTCTATGTTGTTGATAAATGAGCTTCAGGTTTCCAGAATTGTGTGCATAGTTAAAAAACTTCATGGCTGTGTTGGCTTAGTGGGTAGAGCAGGCGCACATGTATTTAGAGGTTTATGCCTCGACGCAGAAGTCGAGGGTTCGACTCCGACCTGTGACGATTTCCAGCATGTTTTCCCTCTCTCTCCCCTTTCTCACCCGTCCTGTCGAAAGTGGAAAAGCCACCAAAAAAACCTTTTTAAAAAAACTTTAATACAGCATTTCTTCCTGTAGATGTCACCTAGCTAGTTCCCAATACTGCAAATATATATATATATTATATTAATTCTAGTTGTTATAGCTAGCTATATTATATTTATTATAAGGTATATTTACTAACGTTATAGTATAGTATTTTATTGTATTTACTTTTACAGTACTACACTTAGCTAGCTAATACAGTATTGCTTTGTGATTTAACATTAAAGCTAATGCAACCAAACTTCCTTCCCAATAGCTAACATTAATAGGCTAGCTAATCATTTAACGTTAACGTTAGGCAGCTTTATTTTATTTGTATAGCTAGCACATTTCAGCAACAGGGCAATTTAAAGTGAGTAAGTCTAAATTGGGGTAGTATCTAAATTGGCTAAATCGGTTGTATATTTGATTCAATTAACGTTACGTAGCTAAATATGTTAAAATTATAATGTCAACTTTGGTCAGTCAAGTGTAAAAGATTAAACAAGTGCACATGATAGCTAGCTACATTTATACAGCTAGCTAGCATTCTTTGATGTAGCTAGCTAGCTAGCTAGCTATTTCCCCCAGTATTAACGTTAACGTAGCTAACGTTACCTCTCCAACTGCTCCTCCAGATATTGAATTTGAGTCAAATATAACGCCTTCTCCTCCCCAGAACCGATTATATCCGCCATAGTTATGTGTTTGTCTTTTTCCTGTATATTTTTCTGGCTGCGGGTTGTTTATCTCCGCTTAAATCTTAATCTTCTAGCTAGCTACTTTTCATAGAAAGTTCCCCGGAAAAGAAACGACGAGAAACCGTTGATACGGAATGCTGCTGCCTTCAGGGACTGCTCAGAAAGTTTTCAAAAATAAACTGATCATGACCAAAACTGTCCAGACATACATATTACAATATAATATAAACATAGAATTTTTTTTTTTAATTTGTTTCTATGAATATAATATACTCTTGTTGTTGCTCGGGAATGGTGCTTTTAGGGACTGCTTTTCAAAAATAAACTAACCGGCATCAGATTTCAGGTTCAAACTATTACTATTATCCTACTACTATAAGTACTATTACAATAATCGTATTATATGTGACTTCGTACATGTATCTTTCTTTAGTTTCCTTGTAGCACGTTGTAATCTCTGGTTTTAGAATGTATAAATAGCCTAAACTTTATCATAATTATTTATCTCTTAATGTATAGTTTTTTATTTTGTTATTGAACACTTTTGGCTGCATATTTCTGTGCCTTAGTGAATGCTTTATCTTTAATAGGCTATTTAAGCCAATTTATTATATTAAAGCTGCTGCTCTTTGATAATCTATATTACATAAACTATAAAGAAAATGTACCTTCAACTCAATGAAATGCAAATGCTGGTAAATTACCTGACCTTGGAATGGAGGAATAACAGGGAGGAAAAAAGGTAACACTGCAGTGGGGATGATATAACAGCAATATCACTATGACAACAATAACAGACACATACTGTATAACCTAGACAAAAACAGACCACTAATCGCTCATGTATGTCAGGGCAACCTGACCATCTGTAATTGCTCAGTTTATAGTCAAAGTCTGTTCTATAAATGAACAAGGCAGCGAGGTGACTGATCTAAGTGATGTTTATTTTCTATTTCCATATGCAGCAACACTCACAGGCGACTTGAGGGGAAGAGATTTGCATGCTGGGTCTTTTCATTTCCTCTGTAAGGACCCTGAACATGTCATTCTGCTCTGAGGCCTGGGAGGAAAAGCAACAGGATCCATCTCTGCTGGGCCTCCGCAACCATGTTTGGATCTGGAGATTTGATGCTGAGCCTGTGTGGCACCGCCCTCCTGCTGGTCCTGGGAGTGCTCGCCAACGTCTTCAACCTCAGGGTCATGCTGGTGCAGCAGTGCAGGTCCGGGAGGTGTGAAAACCGTTGCCATCATCATTTGCTTCATTTCGCTGAGCAACATCCTGCTGCAGATCTCCACCTTGGTCCTCGTGGCTTCGGTCTGGGCCGGGGTGCTCTGCCAGCCAGACTTCCATTTTTTCTTCTGTGTTGTCCTGTTCGTGTGGCTCAGCAGCAGCTCCATCAGCTTCTGGTCGGTCGCCTGGCTGTGCGTCTTCTACTGCATTAGGGTTTTAAACTTCTCCTCAGTTCTCTTCAGAGCGCTCAAGGAGAACATCTCAATCATCCTGAACGTCACCCTGGTGGGGACCTATAACCTCCTGTGTGATGTTCACCACCTTTTTTCTACCTCTATTTCCAAAGCCAAACTCTTGTTCCAAACATGACAGAAGATGCTGCTTGTGTCATCAGGAACCCTCTGTTCCCCACCTGGGTTGTCATCAACGTTTATGCGATCATGTTAATCTGCTACCTCACCCTGATGCCCATGATGATCATGCTTACGACTTCACTGAGGCTGGTTGTCTACCTCTGTCAACACACTGTGCCCATACAGGAGGCAGCGCGGCTCTCACTGCAGTGTGTGTTGGTCTGCAGGTTGACAGTGGCTCTGGTGTGTGGGTTTACCTCACCACACTGCTCACCATCTCCCTTCGCTATTTCCATGCGATCTTTGCTTCTGGGCTGAGCACGGACACGCTCTTCTTTGGCTTGTCATTTTATTGTGTGGCTTCTGCGATCCACCTCACCTGCTCCAACAAAAACCTGAGAGAGAGGCTTGGAGAGCTGCTCTGCAGAGGGAAGAACACAAACACACCGGCCAGGAGTGCTGAAGATAAAAGCGGAGCAACAGCCACAGTTTAAATGAGTTTTATTTTAGACAGGCAACATGCAGTCCCACATGAATGACTGTGTATAAAAATATACATATTTTATTTTTTATTTTATGTGTATATATATATATATATATATAGTAATTTAATACTCTATACTGTACTATAACTAAAATGAAATTTGTAAATGTGTCCCTTTCAATCTTGCACATTTCAGCTTTACAAATATAACCGTCTGGAAACCTTCAGGGAATGTTCTAGAGGTTATCTAAAGGTTTTATTCAACAACCTTTAGAAAACTTTCGCTCAGTCAGTCGGGCCACCACCAGAAATGGAATGTTCCCTAACTGTTCTGTAAAGGTTTTTCTTTTCTTTTTTAAACCTTCTGAGAAGCTTCTGGAACCGTTCCCTCAGGGTTATCAGACGGTTTATCAAGAATAAATGTTTCTTCCGGGAACATTCTTAGAACTAATATACAGTAGCCAACCTTTAAGGAACGTTCTTTAAAGGTTGCAAAAGGTACAACCAAACAGGAAACTTTAGGGAACATTCAGTAATCCAGTGAGGGTGAGAAATACTTAGCATTGACAATATTGCACTGTATGCATCCAATTTGGATTTAATATCTGTGACAGATGGACCGAGCCTGGGCATTCATATGTGTGTGTGTGTGTGTGTGTGTGTGTGTGTGTGTGAGACACAGATGCTAATGAAAAATGTATTACAAGTTTTTGAAATTTTTTGTTAACATGAGCAAACGGTGCATAAGAATGTATGCGCTAATTTGCATAAATACCACAACATATCTAAACATTGGATATAGCCAGGTGAAAATGTCTTGTTGAATCTTGTTGACATCTTACAGTAAAAGACTATAGAGACAAACAAATGTCACCATAAGGGGCAGAGATTCAGTCATTCATTCAAGGTCCACTCAACTGTCACTAAGCTGTCACTCAGGTAAGAAAGATTTCCTTTTGTTTCTCCTGCATGGATTATTCAATGAAGATGAGATTCTCTAGTGGTGCATTGTGTACATAATTTGATTGTTTGATCCAGCCACGTTTTATTTTACCTACCTTTTTATCTTCTGCATTCTCCTTACCCTTGTCTCCTGTTCTTCCCTCAGACTCATCCCCCAGAAACAGTCCCACAGACCCAGCCCCAAACCCCATCTCTGCAATAATAATTAATAAAGGCTGGTTTAAAGTACTTCCTTCTGCCTCTATGTATTCATGTTCATGGGTAGCCTAAATGGGTTCCATTCAGACCTTCACATTAAGTCTTTTACTGTTATACGTCAACAAGATTCAACAAGACATTTTCACCTGGCTATACCCAATGTTTAGATCTGTTGTGGTATTTATGCAAATTAGCACATACGTAGGCAAGGCAAGGCAGCTTTATTTGTAAATCACATTTCAGCAACAGGGCAATTCAAAGTGCTTTACATAAAAACGATTAAAAAAAAAATTTAAAACAGATGAAATACGAGAACAAAAGTTACAGTGCAGTATAACAAATTAAACATTGAAGAGCAGTTAAAAACTAGGGCTGTCAAAATAACGCGATAATTTCGATTAATTAATCTGAGAACAAATAACACGTTAAAAAAAATAACGCTGATTAATCTATTCCATATTGACGTTTGACCCGGAGCCGTTCTAGCCACCATTCAACAGCAAAATGAAGGAGGGAGACGAGAATGTGCTGCCTGGATCATTGATTGGAACATTTACTTGTAAAAATCTTCTTCCTGAATAGGGTTGGGTACCGAAATCCGGTGTTAATACGGCACAGGTGCCTTCACGACCGGTAACTACCAGACCGAATAGCAACGCGGATTTCGGCGCCTCATTTCGGTGCCACTGATATGTGTGCACTTCTCTCGGATGCGCTGAAACAGACGTTACAGGCAACAGAAACATCGCTGGACGTGACGCTAGTTAACACTATGCTCAACAGCAGCTAACGTTAGCCTACCGCTAGCTAGTAGCTGGATTAAACACGGTTAAAATGCTGACAGCTAACGCTAAACGGTGTAAAGTGTGACTGTATTTCACTGTAGAGGATTCAACACCGCAGCAGCTGCTGTTATCGGAAAAACACAGACGATGCGTTCAATGAAACTGGTAACCTACAGCCTCGTGGTGCATTCGAAGTTGTTGTTAAATGCCCTTTTCCCATTTGGTGGTTGTTTTTCTCATTCAACAGCAATTTACTAGTGAAATAAGTTATTGTTATAGTTATTACATTATTATTAAATCATTTAATTTTGACCATATAGCCTTAGCAATAAAAAAGCCGTTCTTTAATGTCACCAACTGTTGTTTAGTACCCTTCTTTTTTTTTCTTTTTTTAACTTTCTTAAAAAGTATTGGTTAAGGCACCGGGCAAAAATTATGTATGCAACTAATTTAGATTAATTAATCACAGAGTATGTAATTAATTAGATTATTTTTTTTAATCGATTGACAGCCCTATTAAAAACAGTTAAACATTTAAAAGCTGATAAAATACGGGAATATTTTTACTCTCCTTTTACATTCCACTATTGGTCCCCCTGGGATGTGTGTCTTACTCTGTTTGCCACCCTCCACATTCTGGTGTGGAAAAAGTACTTTTATTTTAAAATATAGTCATCGCTATAAGTCTTTGTTTCTCTATTTAGAAAGGCAAAACTTCGCGAAACCCTTTTGGTTGAATTCACACTTTTTGTAATTAGATTTTGATTAGTGATCTCATGTCAACCAGTTGAAATTCACACTTTGTTGTAATTGGTAATCTTATTTCATTTCAACCTTAAACCCTTTAGTATTCGTAAAAGGCTGGTTTCTTAGTAAAACCCACACAGTGAAATCTGGAACCATAAAAGTAAAATAATACACAATAACAAAAACACTTCAATTCCTGTCCTCATCTGCACAACAATTTCGTTGACTTTTGCATTTTGGTCAGGAAAAAAAAAAAAAAAAATCATCATCATATCCACTATTGGTCCCCCTGGGACGTGTGTCTTACTCTGTTTGGCACCCATTCTGGCGTGGAAAAAGTACTTTTATTTTAAAATATAGTCGTCACTATAAGTCTTTGTTTCTATATTTGGAAAGGAAAAACTTCGCAAAACCCTTTTGGTTGAATTCACACTTTTTGTAACGTAACTTGGACGTAATTAGATTATGCACCGTTTGCCCATGTCAACAAACAATTTCAAAAAACTTGTAATACATTTTTTGTTTGTCTTATTGTAAGTACTCAACTCAGTAATTTTCATGGTGATATCTAAAGGTTAAAGTTTTTACCCTATTCACGTGAGAAAAAGAAGGAATAGGCGTATGAATAGGCTATATTTGGGTCTTTTTCGAAACTTTCCCCTAATGGGATTCTTCTGGGCCTTTTTCCCTTACTCAAAACATATTGAGGATACAAAATCAGTTGAGTTTGCTTCTGTTTGTTCTACCTTTTTACATAAATGACTGGACTTTTTCAGATGTTTAATCTATACTGCCCCAATTAAAGTGAGAACATTTTAGGTAAAATGAAAGTCTAATGTCTCTGTGTTTATAACCAATTTATATCTGTTTTCACTTTTATTTCATAAATGGCATTTGAAAAAGTGAGCAGCTTTTTTGCTTTGTTATTAATGCAGAAAAAAGGTAAACTTCCAACATGCCTTGTAATGTGAGGCTTGGTTTTTATTGCAGAAATAGTCATACTTTTCTTTCCAAGCTTGTTGCTGCTACTTTTTGTCTGTGATTGACTATGGCGGTGTTTTAACATATGTATGCATCTTATTAATGGCTTCACTCCTTAGATTCCATGGAGCACTAAGGTTTATTTCAAATCTCAGGCCCTAACTCACCATTGCTCCCTGTGTGCTGGTGCTGGTCGGCCGGCTTTGTCAATCAGGAAACTTAATCACCGGCCTTGCCTTATTTGTAAGGCAATTCTTGCTTCCTTCATATCTATGTACATTTATCCATCTGAAAAATGCTGGAGGCTCCTGTCTCCACTCTGTGACATATTCGCAAGACTTACTCTTATCTCTCTGTCCTCAATGTCCGTCTTGAAATGCAAAAGAAAGGCTTCTATGTATGCTGCTCCTGGGACTTGGAATTTGCTGCTGCACACTGATCTTGGTCTAGTGGAGCTGGTCTCTTTAAATGTTTTCAAAAGTAGGTTGAAGGTGTTGCAGAAGGGTACATCAGGTTGTAAATGCTTTGACTGAGCTATTACCCCTGTGTGATCTAGGATACAAATACCTGAGTCTTCTTTTTGTTGTTGGTATAATTGTGGCGTGATTGTCTGTTATATATATATTTATGTAATTAACTGATGTTGTGCTCACTCATTTGTAGTGTGTGTGAACATTGCAGAAATGAGAGATTTCACATTGTTCCCTCCCTGTAAACACGTATGAACCACACTGTGCAGCTACTGTAATGATAGAGCATGTGGCCTGCTTGCTCGCATGCTGAAACTCAGTTTGATTTCACAAGAAAAAGTAGTTCTTAAGTAATATTTTAAGATATATCTTCAGTTTTTTTGCACCTTGGGATCAGCAGGCACATGTCATACATGTGCTTCAATAACTTCATATTGACAAATCTGATTGGCTTACATTAAAAAGTGCTACTTATGTGACAAGTAGGTTAAACATCACACAGTAAAAAACGGTAGCTGAATAGTAGAATGAATAGTTTTTTGTGGGTTTGTATGGTACTTATACTTCAACTAAGTACCATTATCATCATCATGAATTAAACTGCAATCAAGATTCTGAGTAAAGAAAACTTTGCATAGATAATAATAAACACTGAATAAAGTAGTTTTGTGTAAACAGATATTTATTTTAAACATGCAATCAAAAAAATGCACAGCCAACAATGGTATTGAATATAATATGCTTACTACTTCATGTATGCCACATCATTTGTGACAAGCCAGTGGAAGGGTGCATTGTCATACTGGCCAAAAGGGACTAGCAGCTTTCCCAGGCACAGCTGACACGACGATGCAGGGATGCCCTCTGCTTGAAGGAGCTTCTCTGCGTGTGTCAGGGCGCTGTCCTGGAAGATAACAACGGGCCTCTTTAGTCGCCATCAGTACGGCCTGTTGACGGTGTGCAGGGGCCTCTGGGTTGACGATGCGGATTACTGGGGTTGCCATCTTCACTTACAGATACTGAAATACACTTAGACACAGTAACAGCACAACATTATTTTATTTTAACATTATCTTATATTATGTATTCAGTTTCTAAAATGACAATGCATGTTAGTGTACAACAGGTCATTGATACCCTTTTATCACACAGCGAGGAGGAAGTGTCAGAGCAGGACGACGACTGCTCAACCCTGATTACAGCTCTTCAGATGAAGATAACTTTGAGGTAGAGTTCATATAACTTCTGAATGTTATTATAATACAAGTTATCCACTTTTCAGCCCATTTCCCTCTGGCAAAGTTTGTATGCCATCTCTAAACTCAAAATAAGTTAAAAATCCTTTACCCCAAAAGTTGCCAGTAAAACATGTCTATCTGACAATTTCTATTTGATGAAATGCATTCCTGAGATGGCACATGCTGTTACAGCATGAACAGAAACATGAATTAGGTTAGTAATATGTAAAAAGTTAATGTTTTGTGACAGCAACAATAACTAAAATAATTACAGCAACAACAACAACAACAACTTTACTCTACAAAATGATTTTTCCACCGGTGATTATGGCATTAATGGAAACTATGCAGACTATGGTTTGTCTGTCATGACAAGTTAGTAACGTTAACGTTACTGTAACGGTAATGAATGATGAATGAAATCTGAAGGTATCTGAGGAGGGTCGCCCCGGTCTACTGTAACGTTATTCGATAGAAATATTGTCGTAACGTTAGTGTTTAACAAATACAATAGCCTAATTTAAAAGGCCTCCGAGTAACGTTAACGTAGGCCGAGGACGGAGATTTGACCGAGACACTGACATTTAGCTAACTAACGTTAGCAGTAACGTTAAGGTAACCGGCGTACGCTATTATTCCGTAGTGGATATACAACAAATAAAATTGAATGTATTATTTAAAATGACTCAGCTGAGAATATTTTAATGAACGATTAGCGGTAACTTTAACGTTAACGTTACCTGTCAACGGGACTTTTAGTTAACTTATAGCTAGCTTTAGTTGATACCATTAGCTTTCCCAAACGATCAAAAAAATCAACTGGGCAGTACAAACAGTGAGTGTAATGAAGAATGAATAATTTCAGGCTTAGTAAAAATATAAGCAGAGAGTGTTATAAAGAATTATTTCATTCAGACTTACCAGAAATACTGTAGGCTACGATCACCGGAGACCTCCGTTGACCGCAGCGGCAGGTTCAACTTTGAATGTCGGCGTGTGATTGGTAGTCTGCGGTCGGCGAATCCTACGTTTCCAATTGGTAGTCTACAGTCAAACGGAGCGATTTAATTGGGGGAGTCTACGGTCAGTCGACGAATCAGAACGCGTAACTGAACGTAGACTTTGCACAACGGTAGACTCAACCTCTGCGAACATTTAAAATAAAAAACAAAACAAAACAACAGAACTAGAACGGTCCGTGTACTTGGTGGCCAACGGATTTTCGTTTTGAAAGGAAAAAAACAAAAACGAAAAACGGCCAGTTTCCCAATTACCATTAGTAAATAGGAAAACAAAAAACGGAAAACAACCCATTATTCGTTTTTTGTTTTGATATTAAAAAACGGAAAACGAAAAACAATCTCGTTATCCGATTTTCTTTGATGTATTTGTAGATGGAACTCGGAAATTAAAATGTGTGTATAAATCTTATTCCTTTGTCAGTACCCGATCCGTACCGCCTGTAAAATCCGTTCTGTGCACTGCCTGATCAGTTCTACGCTTGCGCGAACACCGGCAAACTTCACAGCTCTATGCACGCATTGGCGTAAGGATGTTTGGACATTCCCGGTTACCGGAAGAAAACATTAGACAGTGACAGTAGACCGTTATGATGGCAAAGATGAAGTTTACAAGGTGTTTGCTGGAGTTGCCTAAAGTATCTGTTAATGATATACGGATATATATATATATATATATATATATATATATGATATACGGAGGGTCGTCCGGCCATCCAGTACAACACCATCATGGTGAAACGTAAAATTTGAAGCCTTTATTTAATTTGCTACATGTAGCAAATTAAATAAAGGCTTCAAATTTTACGTTTCGTCATTTCTTTACAACTTTGAAGGTAATTTGCTAACGCTAGCTAGCCTGAGCTAGAAGCCTTGCTTTGGTGTTATAAGTCATGACTCCGTCCTGCTTCAGGTTAACCATGTTTTAAATAAAGTTTAAGCATGTGTATACCTCTCACTTCATGTGTTTGTACTTTTATGAAAGTATCAGGTAAAAACAGGGCTACAAATGAGATCTCTGTGAGAGACCAGCATACTCCTAGCAAACTATTATGTAGCTCAATGCTGAACATTTCACCCCTAATTCCGGTCACTTTACTGTATTTGTATTTGTTTAGTATTTGGTTTAGAAGCCTTTATTGGTGATTTTTTACGGTACAAAGTCCTGCTATATACGTACATAGCTAGCTATATATGCTCCGCTATGTCGCGTTAGCATGCAGCTACAATAGTTAGCTATGAGTATGCTAACGTTAGATTGTAGTGGAACGAAGCAGCACTTTCTAACGTCAAAAATCGCAGACCAAACACTACACAATCGGACATGTTTCAGCAGGAATGTGACCCGGAATTGGGGAGAATTTAACAACATTGCCAGCTAAGATGACCGTTAGCATGTAGCTACTATAGTGTTTACTGCCGTTAGCATGTAGCTACTATAGTGGTGTACAGCAATGGTGGCTGGGAGAGCTGTCATCCCATCTTCAAAAGGACACTTATGTACGTTTACACTTCATCGCATTAATAATAGACAGTCTATGGTTATTAGTCAAGACGAAGTATTTGGTAAAACATTAACGTAAACAACACAACAACGATGTCGCTACACGGTTTTGGATCAGTGACAAGTTTCGAATGTTTGTAGCTATGACTATTGTATAATAAAGATTTAATAAAAAAAGATTTAATAAAAAAGTTGTAATGTTTGGTCGTAAAGTGTTGACACATGTTACTTATATACAGTCTATGGTTACTGTCGGTACACGATCCGTTCTGCCTGCACGATCCGTTCTGCACATGCGCAAAATGTTCGCGCATGCGCGGTTGTACGAGGATTTACGACACTGCACGATCTGTTCCACGCTTCCGGTCGACAGCCAAGCTAACGTTAGTTTAGCTAACAGCTAATTCAGCTAACCGCTAGCTGATTGTAGCGGTCTGCCGTTAGCTTCCACAGGCAAGCTAACGTTAGTTTAGCTAACAGCTAATTCGGCTAACTGCTAGCTGAGACAGCATGTAATAACTTTAAAAGACCCTCAAAATAAAACTTGAAAATAAACGTTGACATATATAACAAACACCTAACATATATAACAGCTGTTACGTCAGTTCTACTTTACTTGTGCTCATTTAAAATACAATCACTCAATACTTGTCTTTATTGTTATTACTGTGAAGTCTTAATTTAGCTGTAGCCTGCTTTTCCCATTACGTTTGAGTTAACGTTATTTTAGACAGAATCTAGCTGTCTGCTAGCGGTTAGCCGAATTAGCTGTTAGCTAAACTAACGTTAGCTTCCCGGTGGAGGCTAGCCATAGGCTAGCGTGGAACAGATCGTGCAGGTCGTATCCTCGGTAAAACAGTATTATCAATTAGCTGTTAGCTAAACTAACGTTAGCTTCCCGGTGGAGGCTAGCCATAGGCTAGCGTGGAACAGATCGTGCAGGTCGTATCCTCGGTAAAACAGTATTATCTTGCGCATGTGCAGAACGGATCGTGCAGGCAGAACGGATCAGGTACCGACAGTTACAAATCGCACAGGGACATTGTTAGTTTTCTACTATGTAATTATGCGCATGCACAGAACGGATCTTACAGGCGGTACTGGCCAATAAATGCTATTGAAGGGCGGGTCTTGGCGTGGCGGGAGTAACTTCCGGGTCACGAAAAAAATACCAATGCAAAATTAAGGAATACAACTTATACACACGTATTTTAATTTCCGAGTTCCATCTACAAATACATCAAAGACAATCGGATAACGAGATTGTTTTTCGTTTTCCGTTTTTTTAATATCAAAACAAAAAACGAATAATGGGTTGTTTTCCGTTTTTTGTTTTCCTATTTACTAATGGTAATTGGGAAACTGGCCGTTTTTCATTTTTGTTTTTTTCCTTTCAAAACGAAAATCCGTTGGCCACCAAGTACACGGACCTGGACCTTTTTTACTCAGCTCTTTCTGTTTAGTAGAACCGTATTGTGTTGGGGAAGGAGTACATTTACTTTCCTCACATGTTTCTGTCAAATAAATATATATTTTTATCAGTTATATTCCAGCTATTAGATGTGCTGTCTGTGATCAGGAGATGCAAATGCACTTTGTCTCTTGCACAAAACAATTTTAATTATTAAATGTTGCATTACGTGTTGCCTAAATTGCATTTGCACAACATTGACTGCATGTGTAGTTTCCTTGCCCTCGAGGACACTTTAAATTGACTAAGAGGTTTGCAGTCCCTGCACTTGGGACATTCTGCAGCTTCTATCACAGATCACATGTGAATTATATGACTATATGACTAAATATATAATGGGTCACCTTTAACTGACAGACTGCTAGAAAGAACGACTAGACCTGACATATACTTAGATTGCTTTTATCCTATAAACCCTCAACAATTAATGTTAAAGGTCTCTTCAGTAAACCCATCTACCTGTCTCTTGGACCCCATCCCTACGAGGCTACTTAAAGAAGCGTTACCCGTGGTTAACACTTCATTGCTAGATATGATAAATATGTCTCTATTGACAGGTTATGTACCGCAGTCATTTAAAGTAGCTGTGATAAAACCTCTACTGAAAAAACCCACCCTCGATCCTGAGGTCTTAGCCAACTATAGACCTATATCTAACCTTCCCTTTCTCTCCAAGATCCTTGAGAAAGTAGTCGCTAATCAGTTATGTGATTTTCTACATAACAATAGCTTATTTGAGGACTTTCAGTCAGGATTTAGAAAGCATCATAGCACAGAGACGGCACTGGTGAAAATCACTAACGACCTTCTAACTGCATCAGACAAAGGACTTGTCTCCGTACTTGTCTTATTAGATCTTAGTGCTGCATTCGATACTATTGACCATACCATCCTCTTACAGAGACTGGAACATTTAGTTGGCATTAAAGGAATCGCACTAAACTGGTTTAAGTCCTACTTCTCTGTTCGATCGCAATTTGTTAATGTTAACAATAAACCCTCCAATTACGCTAAAATTAACCATGGCGTTCCTCAAGGCTCAGTGCTTGGACCAATTCTATTCTCCTTATATATGCTTCCTCTAGGCAATATTATTAGGAAACACTCAATTAACTTTCACTGTTATGCGGATGACACCCAATTATATCTGTCAATCAAGCCAGACGAAACCAGCCAGCTAGCTAAACTTCAAGCTTGCATTAAAGATATAAAATCATGGATGGCCTATAATTTCCTGATGTTAAACTCAAACAAAACTGAAGTTATTGTGCTGGGCCCGAAACACCTACGAACCTCATTAGCCGAAGATATAATTACTCTGGATGGCATTGCCCTGGCCTCCAATACTACTGTCAGAAATCTAGGAGTTATTTTTGATCAGGATCTATCCTTTAACGCCCATCTAAAACACACCTCTAGAACAGCCTTTTTTCACCTTCGTAACATTGCTAAAATTAGGAACATCCTGTCTCAAAACGATGCTGAAAAACTAGTCCATGCATTTGTTACTTCCAGGCTGGACTACTGTAATTCCTTATTATCAGGATGCTCAAATAAGTCCCTTAGGACTCTCCAGCTGATCCAGAATGCTGCAGTGCGTGTTCTGACAAGAACTAAGAAAAGAGATCATATTTCTCCTGTATTAGCTTCTCTCCATTGGCTTCCTGTAAAATCCAGGATTGAATTTAAAATCCTTCTTCTGACCTATAAAGCTCTAAATGGTCAAGCTCCTTCATATCTTGAGGACCTCTTAGTACCTTATTGTCCCACTAGACCACTACGCTCCCAGAATGCAGAGTTACATGTGGTTCCTAGAGTCTCTAAAAGTAGAATGGGAGGCAGAGCCTTCAGCTATCAGGCTCCTCTCCTGTGGAACCAGCTCCCAATCTGGGTTCGAGGGGCAGACACCGTCTCTACATTTAAGACTAAACTGAAAACTCTCCTCTTTGATAAAGCTTATAGTTAGGGAGTGAGGAGTTGCAGTGAACGCCTAGACCGGCGGGGCAGGGTGCATAGCTGCAGACACAGTACCACCGCTTTTCTCTGCTTCTCTTTACAGTCATCAGATTTACCTATCGTATAATCAATAATATAGTGCCTCTCCTAGTTATGCTGTTATAATTCTAGACTGCCGAGGAAGTTCCTTCTTATGACACGCTCTTTTCTTTTGTTTCCTTTTATGCACATCCTGTCTCAGAAGTGCTTGTTACTCACCTAGCTCTGGGGAGTTTACTCCCCGGAGTCCTTATGTTTCTTCTTCGCCCAGAACATCGCCTCGGATTAGGGCGACACCAAGACCTGTGTCTTGGGTGCAGCTGTGGCTATGGACCTGCTACACCCTGCTATGCTCTACGATTCCCTGCAATGCCCGGCTACGTCCTGCTGCGGCCACCGCGTCCACCCATGCTCTGCTGTGCCACGCTACATCCTGTACCGTCATAACCCCAACCGTCAGACACCGCCCACCAAGAGTCTGGGTCTGCCGAGGTTTCTTCCTAAAAGGGAGTTTTTCCTCGCCACTGTCGCAATAGCCTCTGCTAATGCTTGCTCTTGGGGGAACTATTGGAATTGTTGGGGCTTTATAGAGTGTGAACAGAGGGATCGAGTTGTATTTATAGGGGTGAGTAGTTCTTTCAGATGGGGGGGGGCATTTCCATAGATGCACTGGTGGGTAAGGATTATATTCAATCCTGGCAGAACCAGGAAGCCAGTGAAGTGAATGGAGAATGGGTGTGATGTGGTCTTATTTTCACACTCTCACCAGGATCCTTGCTTGCCTGGCTCCGCCCTCCTACGTACTTCCGCTCAATTTTCATTTTCCTTCAGTACTACGTCTGGGTTTGCAGTATATTTTTGGGTTTTCTCCGATTAAATTTTAACAGGTCCAATCAGCGAACAGAGGGAGTGGCTGAGAACGATGACGTTGAGGTTCAGTAACCTTCGGCGAGTTTGTTGTGGCAATGCTGCCGAATATCCAGAAGTTAAAGCCCAAGCAAGAATAATCTTTGCTGAGTTTTGTTGGTGGCCATGATGTTGTGGCCCTCCTCTGCACGGGGTTCGGGAAATGTTTGATTTTCCAGCTCGCTCCGCTAGCGATGCTAAGCCAATTGTTGTTGTCGTCTCCCCTCTTGTTAGCCTGGTCCCAGACAGTACGTAGGAGGGCGGAGCCAGGCTACCAGAGTGGCTCTGGGCAGATCCAATAGTTTTAAACTTCAACAGAGTACCTGCCTTCAAGGAAGTTAAC
This sequence comes from Sander lucioperca, assembly GCF_008315115.2. Taxonomy (NCBI): domain Eukaryota; kingdom Metazoa; phylum Chordata; class Actinopteri; order Perciformes; family Percidae; genus Sander; species Sander lucioperca. The sequence goes on from NC_050174.1 coordinate 38,460,151, forward strand.
ACTTGAGAGAGTCTGGTAGGACCAGGCTAGATCCTTGCAGCACTATTCTGAACATAGTGCAGTCTCTGCAGGCTTTTGTTAGGGATCCTGATGAGAAGTGCGTTACAGTAATCCAGTCTGGAGGAGACAAAGGCATGGACCAGTTTTTCAGCATCTGCTAAGGTGAGTGCCCTCCAGGAGGCGCTACAGGAGCCTCTGTTCCAGCCCACCTGCTGCTGCTGAATGTTCCTTTTATTGGTTCATGCTTCATGATGATGATGATAACAGGTAAACAGCCTAACCCATTTCATTGTTTCATTGCATTGATTCAGATGTAGATTGTATCTTTTGTTTAGAAGTTGTTTTTTTTATCATAAGGAGCTTTTTATACTTATCTTTTAAGTTAAAGGCATACTATGTAACTTTTCCCTCTTCGGTCCTCCTACAGGTTGTCTCATTAGAACTACAGCCGAGTGAGCTGTAGTTCTAATGAGACAACCTGTAGGAGGACCGAAGAGGGAAAAGTTACATAGTATGCCTTTAAAGTAGCAATACCACAGTGTAAAAATACTCCATTAAAAGTAAAAGTACTCATAAAAAGTTGACAATATATGATACATTATGAAAGTGAATTATTATTGCAGATGGTGAGTAAGCAGCATTGTATTGTTGTAGCTAGTCGAGAGGCAGCTCATGTCACGCCCCCGCCTGCCGTGACTTCTGCACGGTGACAGTCTGGTGTGTGTGTGTGAATGTGTTTTGGTTTATTTCTTCATTTTGTTATGCCTGCCGTGTGTGTGTGTGTGTGTGTGTGTGTGTGTGTGTGTCTGTCTGTGTTTCTGTTCCCGCCTACATTTTCCACAGAGTGAGGACACGCCCCCCCTGTTGATTCTCCCCACACCTGGTACCAACTCCAATCAGCGCACCTGCTACTCATCCTGCTCCATCATCTGCCTTCAAATGCCAGTCAGACTTTCCTCTCCCTGCCGGATTGTTGCTTACCACTGAGTATGCTTTTTCACCAGCCTTTGAGATTTGTATCTAGTCTAGTTTCTTGTTTTTGTACCTACCTGTCTGCTCCGCTCCCTGATGTTACTAACTGGAAGATCTCTGTTCTCAGAAATAACCCACCTTTGGAATCCTCTGCTGCCAATAGCGCACTGGAACATCAAGTCTGCAGCCCCACTGAGGAACACAGCCCAGCACCCCCTCTGCCAGTCTAGCCATCTTCAGACCCAGCACCCCCACTGCCAGTCCAGCCATCTTCAGACCCAGCACCCCCTCTGCCAGTCCAGCCATCTTCAGACCCAGCACCCTCTCTGCCAGTCCAGCCATCTTCAGACCCAGCACCCTCTCTGCCAGTCCAGCCATCTTCAGACCCAGCACCCCCTCTGCCAGCCCACACTCACAGCTTCAATAAAATAAGATTCTTTACCACCTACTCCAGACTGCGCCTGAGTTCTGATCCTCCTTCCTGACAGCTCATTGTGTTAATTTACAACAATGCATCATGTTTTATAAAATTATCCTGTTTTGTATGAAAATTCTTAATCTGAGAGTAACTAATAACTAAAGCTGTAGTTGAGTAAAAAAAGGACAATATGTCACTTTGAAATGCAATGTAATGGAGGAACAAAGTGTCATAAAATGAAAATACTAAGGTGCAACAACTCAAAATTATACTTTAGTATTTGAGTATATTCAGTCTACCACTGGTGAAGAGGAAGGAGAAGAAGACGAGGCTGGAGAAGAAGATGAAGAGATAATTAGTCCTGACATCATCCTTAAAGACATCCAGGTTCTGTTCTGTATTTTTGAAAGAACTATATGAAAGACTGCTCATTATGTAACCCATAAACATTTAATAAATAATAATCAGCCCAAGCAATGTTCTTTTGGCAATCATGGATAAATCCTTGGCTTTTTTTTTGCTCTGCACTTCTGTTTTTTTTTTTTTTTTATAACTGTTTTAGAATTTTTCTATTTTGTATTGTGTGGATTAAAAAAAACTGATATCAACATTAAGAGATCTTCTGATCTTCATATTTGATGCAAATTCTCCACAATATTTTCAACACTTTTCAGAACAATTTGCCAAACTGGAAGAATGCTTGACAATTTTAACAATCACCAAATATGTATTAAAAATAATTAATTCAGAACCCAAAGAAACTTTTACAAGCCAAAGTCAAATAAAAAACCATAAAACCATAATCTCTACAAAACAACTTTTGTGAGTTTGCAGTGATGAGGACTTTCTCTTCTCTCTACTAGAACTTTCCTCTCAAGGATATGTACCAACAGGTTCCTTTTTATCAGCATTTTTAAAGCTGTAGTGCGTAGTTTCTCTCTCCCCCATGAGGAATTCTAAATAATGACAACAACACTGTCGGTGCGTCCACATGATACAAGCCTTACGTGATCCCACACACGCCCCCAAAAGCTCCAGAAAAGCTAGTATTCAAATTTGTTTATTAGGATGAACCCCTTGTTTTCGAGGGGGTCCCTAGTAAGTGGACCTTGAGTTGGGATTGTTTTGTCGAGTTGTCAAACGATTGTTTTCCTCACTTATAACTCAAAGTGAAAACTAAACCTGTGGAAGGAAACCTGTTAAATAGCCTATTAAAGGGGTGGTTCAGAATTTTGGACATAGGACCTCATTTCCAAGTTAGCCTGTGTGTTATTTATCGGTGGAGACCGTTTTCAACACTTTTCATCCAGTCCTTCCAGTTGCAGAGTTCGCTGGTGCTAGGCTAGTGCAAGTCAACGGTATCTGCTAGCCTGCCACTAAAATCAGTCTTACCCACTCCACAGTACACCCGAGGCACATAAATTATAACGCAGGATATCGATGTAAATGTCTGTGTTGATAGACTAATGTTAGAAATAAAACTACCCTTGCATCTCAATGATTGCATTACATTTTGAGAGTTTCTCAGCAGTGGCGGAATTTTACTTTACTCCGGTTAGTAGTACTGCGCCGAAAAGTAAACGGAGATGCGCACTCGGCACTCCAGTCGGGACACCTAGTAGTAGCCTAGTACATTGGTATTGAAGCATTGGATTGGAAACTAAGGACTAGGCAACATGGTGATTCAGTGTGCATTTAGAAATTGTAAAACTAAACCAAACAGATGGGCACCACAAAGTTTCCACAAATTTCCATTAGGAGATCCAGAAAGGAACCAACTGTGGCTTCTTGCTGCTGGCTTGGACATCAAGGCGGAGACTCTACTCAAGTGGCGAATGTGTAGTGATCATTTTAGACCAGACGACTTTGAAAACCCTCGCAATCTAAAGCACCACAAGTCACTGACAACGAATGTGGTTCCATCTGTCTTTCCAGATGCACCAACAGCTACTGATGAACAGGTAATAACTTTTGGTAGGCTACTATAGCTAATAAAGCTAGCCCCTTTCATAACGTTAGCCTAGCTGCTACTGATTGTCTGACTGACAACGTTAGTGGAGATGACGTAACAGTTCAGTGCATTGTGGAGAGTGACAACATCAGCTAACGGTATAGCTACACTCTTGGTAGATACCTGGCTGGGCTAACCGCTAACTTTAGGTAATTGCTGACAGAAAAGTCATGTAAGCTCGGACAGTTTATGTGCAAATTGCAGCGGCAGGTAAATAAACTTGTGTGATTGTCATGGAAACTGGCTTTCTCAGTAGCCTAGGTAATATCACTCTGCCGCTGCTGTAGCCTATGCTATCAACTACAGGGAACAAAGTATAACTATTGCAATGCAATGCAAGGGTAGTTTTATTTCTAACATTATTCTATCAACACAGACATTTACATCAATAGTCTGGCGTTATAATTTATTTGCGTGTGTACTGTGGAGTGGGTAAGACTGTTTTTAGTGGCAGGCTAGCAGATACTGTTGACTTGCGCTAGCCTAGCACCAGCGAACTCTGCAACTGGAAGGACTGAATGAAAAGTGTTGAAAACGGTCTCCACTGATAAATAACACACTGGCTAACTTGGAAATGAGGTCTTATGCCCAAAATTCTGAACCACCCCTTTAAATATTCTGCATGTACTATAATTGTAATAATTACCATAAAGTACAATAAGGTCACAATAACATTGCAAATCCCTTTATAAAAGCAAAATTGATTTAAATTGTGGGAAATTTATGCACCATCTGCAGGTATTTTGTCTTAATGCCACATTTAAGGCGAGCTTATCGCCCCTGAAGCAAAATATTTCAACCGTGCTGCCAATCAAAACTCAACATCAAACTTCTTTTTACTGCAGCAAATTAATGTTTGCTGACGTAAACTGAAAAACTCTTTATTTCACCACAGAGGATGCAGCAGCGCACTTCTCTGGCTCTGTTTTGATCTCCCTTCTTTCCGCCGTCACCCCTTTGGCCTTTTTGTTGTGGTGAGGCCTGCCTGGGGTCGCCCGGGGTCACGTCAGAAGGAGAGAACAAGGATTAATGCCTTCAAACCCACTAATAACCCCCACTGCGTCCGCCTTACCCCCCCCTCTAGGGCTATTTTTCATAGCTCTCTCCACACAGACAGAGGAGGCAGGCAGCTGGAGGCTGGTCACTTCCATCCACGCGTCTGGTTTGCATTAAATGGACACATGTGGTCTTTGTTTTGAGAAGTGCGGCTGACACGAACCCATAACCAGCCGTATGAAAAATTGATTTCACAGGCAGCGGATTTAGGCTAAACTTTGTTCAGGGTTTCACTTTAAAGAGGAGGTATCATAATGACAGGAAGCGTATGATTTGAGACAAGCCCTTCGTTAAGGATGACGGACAGAGTATCGCTGCCCTGTGGAGCAGTCCATCTGAGAGGGACCATATATGAATCTACTGCCACAGATAACATATGTAAGATGTTTTAGCTCAAACTTATATATCACATGTCAGGGTTTTACAACTAGATGTTGCCGTAAAAAGCAACACGACTTTTTCTGTCCATGACTGAGATTTATACTCCAGGCTCTCACACAATGGCTCAGTGTTTAGCTCAGGGACATATGGCGGTTGATGGACACATTGGCCGTGGCAGCGATCAAACCTGTGACCTTTTTTATGACCGGACAATCTATTTAACCATCAGACCACCCTGCAACTCAAAACAGCCACTGGATACTTTCATAAAGCCTCTTAAGCCTCCAATAGTGAATGTATATACTAACAGGTATTGTGTGCATCAAAGCCTGACTTATCTTCCTTCTCTGTGCTATAGAGCTCCATTGTTGTCCAAAAACTATTAAAACACATCAATAAGGCCACACTGTTGCATTGGGTGACATGTTCCTTCTTTACCATGAACACACACAATGTAGTTTATTTTGACTCAATCCCACATACACCATCCTGTCCCAAATACTCACTAGAGCACCAAATTTAGATTAATCCACAGCTGAAAATAGTCCCCAAAAAATGTTTTCCTCCTGTTTAAGTAACGCTGATAAAAACTTACGGTGATCAGTTGTTTTGGGAACTTACTGAGCCTTTGTGAGAGAAAGAAATCTCAACTCCAGGTCCATTTAGTAGCTATTCTGGAGCTTTCAATCATATCACATGATCTTCATCTGTTTTTAAAGATTAACATCAGGGACCATCAGGCTATGGGCACAGATAGGGTAGGGAAGTCAGAACGTATTGATAGTCTGACTCATTGTTGTGAGTTTTGGATTAGTTGACAATAACCAAAAACTATAGAATAAAGACATTGTTATTCTTTGAAGGATAATTTTGAAGCCTTTTTGAGGAATCACCCAAGATAAAAGTTCTGAATATTTTTGATCCTTCAGGGGAATCAATGTGCTGCCGTTAATGCTTCTGAAATACGGGAAACACTTTTGAAAAAGCACGAGAACACCTTGACCTTGAAGGGAAAATCTGCTTTATGACACCAAGTTGAGCCTTTTTCATATCGGTGTTACACATGCTTTGCTTCAATCACCTGAAACCAACAGGGAGATTTTTCTCACCTCACTGAGCTTCACTAAGCATGAAAACCGATCAGCAGGAACACACAGTTACTCAGTTCAAAAGATGGGACCAAGTCACTGTTTTGGAAGTCACAAATGAGCCTCAAGTTTTGACTTCAATATCAAAGTCCTAAATTCTGTCTTTTCCATCTTAAACAAGTTTTTATTTGCCAAACGCACCTGTTCCTCCTGCTTGTACAAGGTGATTGGCTTTTGTACACAATAAAGAAAGGATTGGATTTTTTGGAACGGCTTTATTTGAGCAAATACTGATAAAAAATATGCTCGGATCGGCCTAGGGGTCATTCATAATGAAAGTAGTTTATCTTCTCACAAAAAAAAGTGAACAAGCCTATTTTCCAAAATGTCAAACGATTCTTTAAAATTCACACCTCTCCTCACCTTCACACCTTATCTGCCGAGTCCAAGAACAGTCTGAGCTGTTTGCAACAGGAGCAGCTGGGGATTATGTGCCTTGCTCAAGGGCACATTAGCTATGTGATGTAATGATGGACGTATGCTCAGATGTATCATGCTGTTTCCGGAATTAAACCAGCTTTGCATCTCCAACTTTTACTTTAGTGTCACGTTGAAGTCTTTAAATTAAGTTCATGTATAAATGTTAAATGTGTGGGGATGTGTGAGCTTAAGTGTGTACGTAGGCAGATGTATCAAGGATTACTTAAACACACACACAGACACACACACACACACACACACACACACACACACACACACACAGACAGACACAGACACAAACACACACAGACAGACAGACAGACACACACACACACACACACACACACACACACACCAACTCTGCATTAGTTCACTGGAATGCCACGCTGTGCACTTTTGTTTATAAATCGTTTTTGCATTTCTACCCAAAGGAAAACACTGAGCTCCATCATGATAATCTGCATGTGATAAAAAGATTCCATTCATATCAACCCAACAGCTGCTGCAGCAGGACCAGATGGAAACCACTGAATCTTTTCATCTGAAAAGATCTTCAGGCCGATATCACCCAGACAAAGAGATGGTAACACAAAGGTTGGATGCAGGCCTGGAGTTAACTTGCAGGTGTCAGATTGGGATCATTTTATGTAGATATTTGTGTTATGTTTGAAGCAATAATAATGTGTACATGGTTATGAATGATTAGTGTAGCCATGAAGGTTTTTATTCTGAAATACTAAGCACCATTAAGTATGAACACTTCCTTTCCAGAAGTTCATATTTCAGTATGCATCCTAAACTCTGGGGCTGGATCTCACTTTCCTTATTTGATAGCTCCTTGCTCCTTGCTCCTCGCTCCTCAGTCCTCAGCTGAACCGGAAGTTGTTCTGTCCCGCCTTCGTAAAGGCCGTCTCAAAGCTGCCCCAAATAGCTAGGAGTGAGCATCAAAGAGGGATCACCAAGGAGCTATAAGCAAGGATACAAATGAGCAGCCTTCCCAGAAGCTGTGTGGCTGAAAGAGTTGCTAACTCCGCACATACAGCCGACGAATTCATGTGACGCTTCGGAGGAAAGAACGTCTCATCCCTCTAAAACACATTTCCTCGTTTCCTCTCTCCTCCCATGATTTCCTTGTGTCTCTCCCGTGCTTCCTCAGTGGGACGGACTAAGACGCGAGGAAGGGAGGCAAGTGGAGGAGCTGGGGATGCAATTTAAAAACCTGAGATGCAACCTTAGTGTCTGGACGATTGCTATAGTGGAAAAAAGACCTAAAAACACGACCACGTAAAAAATGAATATCAGTTTAAGTGTACGTTATATTTAGATTATTTTCACTACTTTACATTGCTGCAAACAGCCCTTTATGACGGGGAACTGAAGCCAGACCACCAGACTCACTTGACAAAAACTTTACCTTGCAGAACACGGAAGTTGCTGGTCTACCGCTGCCTTGATTGGTTAGTTTGTTTGGTGTTTTAAAGCTATAGTGCGTAGTTTCTGTCGCCCCCATGAGGAATTCTAAGTAATGACAACAATACTGTCGGCACATCCGCATGATACAAGCCTTCCGTGATTGTGCACAAATATTCTAAATATAGCTTACACTTAAACTGATATAGGTCCTTTTTTATGTGGCTAAAACATGTTTAGATGCTGCCCCCATCCAAAGCAGAACATTGCTTAGCTTCTGTGTTGAGACTCCTGCATGCTTCTCCAAACTGGGGGCATGCCGACTGCCATCTACTGTAGGTAATACACTGAATATGGATAAGTACCTCATACAACCTCACTTAAAAACATTCAAACTATCTCTTTAACCGTGTGTCACAGCATACCGAACCTGTTTAACCATTATTTTGAATGAGTGTCCTTTGTGCTTTAAATTACATCCTTCTGCATTAAGCAGCATTTTATGTTTTCAGCATTTCCCTGCACCAGTGTCACTTACGCAGATTCCGATATATTTATTGGACTTGGCAGTGACTTGGATCCTGATTTTGAGGCATATTTCTTTTCTAATTGAGAGCTGCTGTCATGTGTTGGAACGCTGCCATCTCTTGTAAAAAGTACTGAGGAGGAAAATGCATTGGGACCATCTGTGGGGGGAACATGAGATATCTTGTTTATATGATTCACGTGAAGAAAATGGCCAATGCCAGTTACAAGAGCAGTTTTAAGTCTGCTAACTTAAGAGAATATAAAGAGAGTGGAAAGTTGAGTCAAATAAAAGACCTGCTGGAGATCAAAAATACTCTCCTCTCAAACACAATAAAAAAAATATAGCATGATCGAAACACAGAAGATCTGAGTTTAACTTACAAACCTTTCTCAGACGCACGCCTTGCTGAAATGATCTCATTGGTTGAGTTCAATCTGAATGTGTGAAGACAAAAAACAATCAACTGCACGTTATTCCTATGAGATAGTAGAGAGCATGATTTTAGCTGCAAAAATACTAAAGTATTTGATTGTAAAACTATAGATTTTGGGAGATATGATGTTAAACATGAACTGTGAAAGTTCTTCATCGCTAGCTGTTATTTGTTTTTGGACTAATATCACAATGATATAAGACTGTAACTCATATCTGTAACTCATTACTGCTGAAAACAGAAAAATAATCCATGATTCTTAAATGTTATTGTGTTACTATCTTATGTCACCTAGTCTATATCGAAGACGTTACATTTACGGGATTGTTCCGGTGCCACCGGAGGTTCCACCAGATGTCCATCATTTTCGGCCAGATGTCCGTTACCTTCCGCTTTCTTTGTGTTGGCATTCTAAACTCCGGTGGATTTCTGAGGACTATGGTTAACTGCTCCTCAGATCTCTGCGGGGTAAATCCAGACAGCTAGCTAGACTATCCATTTTCTGTTGCACGACTTAAAAACTTTCAAACGTACACATGTTCCACCAAAACAAGTTCCTTCACGAGGCTATTTTGCAGAAGCACCGTTGCTCCATCCGGCACCAAAGACGATTGTGATTGGTTTAAAGAAATGCCAATAAACCAGATCACGTTTTCTCCTATCTCGGAATGTTGTGTGGACTAGCCAGACCTTCCTCTGCAGCGCATATATATATATATAAATACACTAGCGGCTTAAATAAGAGGGTGAACACATTTGACCAATTCAAAGTGAGCTTTAACCTTAAATTGGCCTCTATATGTAACACATCTGCATTCAGTAACATTAATTATAGTCTCCTGTCCAGAAATTACAAGTGTCACTTTCTTATTAAGCCTTTCCCTTTTTCTCTTTCATTACACTGAGAAGATAACGGGCCTGATGTGGTGCAGAGCTTGCACTTCCTTGTCAGGCAATCAGATTTTATTAGAGCCCTTTTTTCAAGTCCAAATAGCCCTCGAAAGCTGACAGCCATTACACAGGAAAGCTCTGCTGAATTCTTTACTGCTATTAGTGGTTGTAATTATAGAAATGATCTCAAACTGACTCATAGAGAGGTTGTTTTTTTTTATGGCAAAAAGGGACAGAGGTGGGTCAGAAACCTCCAGTGGGTCTGACTGTGGAGCTTTTTATCTTACAGCTGCGAAAATAAATCAACAGATTCCTACTTTCTTCTGCACTTTGTCTCACACACACACACACACACACACACACACACACACACACACACACACTCCTTTTATTCTCATATAAACTACACTTCACACACATTGTTCCCCCTTTGATTTCAGTTATCATAATTATTCCTCTTTAATCCATAGTTTGACATTTTGGGAAATATTTGCTTTGTTTCTAAGAAGTAGATGAGAAGTTTGATCAATCAAAAGGTGGTTATCTTATCTTAGCACACTGGAAACAATCCTCCTTCCCGTTATGTCTTGTTGGTTTAATCCGTACTAAAATAGAAATGCAAGAAAGACAATTTGTGGTTTTTAGAGGAGTTACATGCTGGAACTTGACAAACCACGAAGTATCCAGCAGTGTCTCAGCTGGTGGGATTGTTTGGATTAAACAAACAAGATATAACATGTTGAAGGGTAATTTCGATTTATCCAAACCTGGACCCTATTTTCCTATGTTTTTGTGTGTAAGTGACTGATAGGAACAACAATCTTTGAAATTGGTCCAGTTGGCACTGTAACCGGCAGTCATGCACAGACCGGGCTGCTATGTAACCCTATGGGGCAAACGTGGATTGTCAATTTGGTCCACTAAAAGTGCTTTTTTTGCCACTGAAAGGCTTAGATTATTACATTAAGTGTCTGACAACATTACGGAAATGATCCCTACAGAGATAAGCCTTTTTATAACCTCTTTAAGACCTTTCTGTTTAACCAAAAAACAGCTCTGAGGTCGCTAGCGCTAAACCCACCAGACTCTATTTAAAAAAAGCAATAATTTTAGCGTGTATATAGCCAACATATTTTCACATGTAAATCGGTAAATTATGTGTTTATTTCAACCAAAACTAGAGTTGCGATGGTTGGACAAGTGGAAAGACGACCCAAAACGGGTTTTCATAGTTTTATTTTGTTTCTGTCGACTTTGAAGTGAAGTGTATTTTACGATGCTAAAATTACTGTTTATTTACATGGAGTCTGGTGGCTTTAGTGAACGCAATTTCGCAGATATTTTTATGTTTAAAAAAAGGATCTTACTCTTTAACAGAAAAGTCTACCTCTTTAGAAATCCTTTCCATAATGTTGTCAGACACTTAGAATATTAATCTGAGCCTGTCAGTGGCAAAACAAGCCCTTTTGTGACCGTAAATACAAGCTGCACAATTGCCCTATTAACTTACATTGTAGCTTGTTTCACCGCTGCCGACTGCAGCAATCTTAATACTGGACCAATGTCAAAGATTGTTGTTCCCATCAGTCACTTTGACACAAAAACATAGGAAAATAGGGTCCAGGTTTTAAAAAAAACGGTAGTTACCCTTTGATTAAGGAGCTTTGGTAGGTAGAATTTGGATCTTTGGCAGAGCCCGGCTAGCTGTTTCCATCTACTTTCAGATTTAATGCTAAGCTAAACTAAGCTTTGACTTCAGCTTTGTCCGTACTTAAAGGGGAACGGCAACGATTTTACACTTCAAAGTCCGTTTGCTGGTGTTGGGAAGTTCTAAATGAAAAACGTATGAAGCATAAAGCCTTTTGTTTCTCCAGACACGGAAAGTCTCGTAAAACTCATAGACAGAGACGGCAGGAGAAGTTCCATCACACTGTTGAGTAACCACTAACCAATCCTGAACCAGAGTTACCCTTAGGATTTCAAATGCCAGTGAATAAAATTGAGACGCAGAAAGCTGATCCATCTTTAGTGTCTCTCTTTCAGAAAGCAAAGGAGAAGGAGTCAGAAGCTGAGCTGGACTTCAACAGAGATGAGTATATTCTGCAAAATGGCATGCTCTATCATCAACAGGGGTCAGTGTTGCAGCTAGTGGTTCCCCAAACAGTTAGACCGAACATACTTACCTTGGGGCACTCTGTTCCCTGGGCTGGCCACCTGGGTAAGCACAAAACCACAGCACGTGTCAAACGCCATTTCCACTTGCCGGGTCTGTGCAGAGATGTAGCTGAATTCTGTAGAAATTGCCCTCAGTGCCAAATAACATCTGCTAAAACTCCGTCCAGAGCTCCTCTCCAACCCCTACTCATCATTGGCACCCCAGGAAGTCTGACAAATGTCCTCAAGTGATGTCACTTGAGTCAGAAGCAGGTGTTTGATGTGGGTTGAGAAAATTCTACTTCTTAGGCTTAATAAACTATTTAAAATCCATTAGAAATAAACTGTTTTGGTCATGGTCTTCTTTAACTTAAGAGAATGTTAAAAATAAAACCTTGAGAATTTATTTTTGGTGTCAATTTTCTTCTGAGGGAAGTCTTGGCTTTATATGTGTTAAACCGACACAAACATCACTTTCATTTCATTCACACATCTGCACTGTTGTAGGCTTAACATTTACTATATGTCTTCTCCTCATAAAATGATTTAAATAGACTTGTAGAGTGTTCTGTGTTAGCTGGCTGATTTAACTGTAGGTGATTGTGTTGTTGTAATACTCTTATAATAATCCGATAATATCTCCATATACGTTTTTGCAGTAGGCTACATGCTGTGTCACTGTTTATAGTGTTTAATGTCAGTGTGGCATTGGTCGTATTTAATAGATATTTCCTTTCAAAATGTCAAGTTTCCTGGTATTCATAAAATCAAGACACACAGATGGGTGAAAAACGCAAAGCCATCATCATCATCATCTGTTTTGAGTTGACGTGCACGCGGCAGAGAAAGGGTTAAGAGTCACATGGTAGCGGGTGGTATTATCAGCCCTAGGCTGTAAAAAAAAAAAAGTGTATGTGGAGGAAAAAAAACTTTAGGAGAACAAAGAAATCAGAGTCTATTTAAAGAGAAGTAGCCCCGGATCCGGCAGCCGTGTGACTCCCGGCTTTGCGCACCCCTCACAGCTGCGCCAAACCCAGCCTGCCTGTGCACCACCAGTGCTCCCGACGGCGGTGAGGATGCGAACTTCTCTGGTCGTGTGCTGCTGCGTCTTCGCGCTACAATGCCTCCAGAGCACGCTTTGTCTTCCAGTGCGGGGATCCAGCAGGTACAAAGTGGCACCGGTGAGTTTTTTCCCCCCACTTGTTGCAAAGTCGAAACAAAAGAAGAAAGAAAGTTTTCTGCAGAAGTTTGGAAAGTTTATCGATGTTGTGCTGCAGAATGAGTCGGTTTGGTTGAACCTGTGGCACGCATGGGGAATGATTTATTCTGTTGCATTTTAAAGGAATCTGCAGTGTTGACTTTCTTCATTCTTTCTCCTGCTACAAGTGACTCTCCCACCCCCTGAACACACACGCACGTACACACACACACACACACACACACACACACACACACACACACACACACACACACACACACACACATAGGCTACGCGTGCACCCACACTCGTGCACAACAGTTTGCAATGATTTTTGCTATTTTTGGGTGGTATCTCCATGGTTGTAGACACTAATTGTACGTCGCTTTGGATGAAAGCGTTGGTTAAATGAGTGTGCTGTAATGGCGCTAGATTTTCTTGTGCAGACTTTGCAGCAGAATGAGTCACTTTGCTCCAAAATAGGCTTAAAACAGTCCACATTCTTGTATCAAGAATTATAGCCTACTTCTAGGTTTGAGTAGCCTAACAATTTTCTGCAGCTATCTAGATGTGCCCTCAAATCCCCCCCTCCCCCCTCCTCACACGCGCGCACGCCCTTTCCTCGGACCAATGACAATTATGTTGTAATTAAGAAAATGGCTATTTTGACGCGCGCACAGGAGCTGACCTGTCACTGTAATTAGCCCGGGAGCTGCTCTTCTTTGAACAAATTACTATCATCACTATTTTGAGTGTGCTCAGCACCACATGACTTTGCATGCAAAAACTGACGTCTTCTCCTCCTCTTCGTGGCGTGCATGCAGGATGACAGCAGAGTGTTTTGGTTTTGCCTCAGTGCAGAGAGAGAGAGAGAGAGAGAGAGAGAGAGAGAGAGAGAGAGAGAGAGAGAGAGATGAAAATAAAGGTTGCTGAGTTCCCCTGTCTGCAGGGCAGGAAGCAGTAATAACAGGTCTTAAAGGCATTTTGTCAACAAAACCATAAAAAAGAGGGGTCCTCCATATGGAGCAGTCATGACGGCGTCAGTAGCACACGTTGCCCTTCTACAAATAGTCACAGTCTTGTTTTGGAGGCTTATCTGACTTATTTCCATCTTGTTTATTAGCCTCACTTTGGTCTGCTGCTGTTCTGCAAACCTCACCACATAGTGCAACTCATTATTTAAGATTTTACATTCTAATATTTCCTCTTAATATGTTCTTGTGTAGTAATTCTGGATCCCATCATATTTACTACAGCCTTGTTTATGTCCTCTCTTCTCCTGTATCATATTTCCTGAAGTAAACACGTAACCTCTATTTACAGAGTAGGCTGGTTTAGCGTGCATGCTTTTTCAAAGGAATGTCATGTTTACAGGTACACAGAAAAATAAGGAATTTATCAAAACAAGCAGGCAGCTCAGATAAGCAGTCACAGAGAGGAATGTAGCGGTTACTGAGAATAGTCCTGAAGGAATGGTGGAAGTGTTGATTTTTAGGTATATACAATTGCAGGTTAATGTAGTCAGACTAATCAGTTTTGGTATGTTCCCGAAGCATCAGCCAATCGATCCTGTTTGTAGCAGAATTGCAAAGCGATGGCAATTTTTCTTTCCAGAGAAATAAATACCACAAGGTTGGTACATCAAGTCAGGGAAAAACATGTAATCGTATCGTAAGAAATGCAGTTGTGAGTGTTGCACCCAGGGGTGTCGAGACTGGGGGTGGAAATGGGAGTACCCAGCGCCCTCATGTGAGGAGGGCCCAAATAGATGCTAGAATGAATAGGTGTAGATGCAGGGAGGGGCCCACAGAGAATGCCTTTCTACAGGGCCCAGAATTTTGTGCTACACCCCTGGTTGCACCTATCTCCAGTAAAGAGCCGTAAAGTTGAACGAATGATTTCCTGAAGGTCTTAAAGGTCTAAAGCTCTCTGACCACCAGATGGTGCCAAAGCAAAGTTCATCTGCTTGACCTCGCAAAATGGGTGATGCTAGAAGCCTGGTGAGCAGCGCAAGTTAGCAAACTTCTCTAGCTAAGGTAGCCAACTGGAGGTCATCATCCTATGTTGATGGTTCCCCATTGTAAGAGTTTGGTAAGGGCTATCTTCACACTGCACATACATGCAAAAGAACAAAGGGAGATGGATGTTTCAAATGCAGTTTGAATGGTAAAAATCCGTTCAGCCATTGTGGAGATATCAATGTCTAAAGTCAAGAAAACTGTCTGTGTGCAAATTTGAGGGTGTAGTTTTCAAGGAGTATAACATCAGTAGGCTATAAAGTGTAGGTGGATGATTTCAATAACTGACTGTTAGTCCCCAAAGTAGCCATTTCACTTCATTTTGAAGATTGACCTCACTGTATACTATGACAGTTTTCTTAAAATTAGATTTTAAAAATCGCAATACACCGCCTTGCTGACAGTATGACAATATATTGATTCGTAACCCCTGTATCATGATATGTATCGTATTGCCAAATGCTTGCCAACACACAGCCCTTTAAACCTACATTGTGTAATTTTTTGAGTTGATTCTTAGCAAAACACCATTTGTTCTTTCACAAATATGAGCTCATTCATGTGTAATTACTTCCACCAACTAATCAAAGTATTCTCGTAAGCGTAGAATCTTCCATTTAGAATCATTCAGAATACATACGGGTGAGTCGCTCGAATGACGGCAGCCATGTTGCGCCTCCATCTTTAAAATACATTAACCAAAGAGGGACATACCTCCGCCTTTCACCCTTTTACACTCAGTGGCACCCCGCACCTCCATGAATGCCAGGGGGAGATTAGTCGCCAGGGAAGCAGAAAAGAGAATTAAAATGACAACGCGACAGGCAAAGCAACAAGACCAAAGTTAATATTGGAGTGGATAGAACAGCTGCGTGTAAACGATGGAGATACTAAGAGCTAATTTTGGGTTCGGCCACCGTAGTAGTTAAAACGCGATTGGAATGGGGGGAGCTAGAAAGTAATATTCAGTTGGTTGTCATATACAATTTCACCGCTAGATGGGAGAAATTCTTACACAATGTAGCTTTAAGAAACTACAACTGGTTTCTGATTGGTCCCTTCTTTTTTGCCAAGCCACAGCCCGTGTATGACCATGTGTTCGCTTGATTTCCAACCTCGGGGTCGTTTTTATAAAACATATTTCTGCTGCACAGAGTTATGCTTATTTTCTCAGACTTTCTTTTTTTCCCCCATGGTTTATTTAGACTTTTACAGTTACAAAATCCATGCAAGAAATGAATCTGTAATTATAATACAAATGTAATAGTATACATACTGTATATGCTATTTAGATTTACAATAGTCCAATAAAAAAAATTAAAAAGACATATCAATAAAGAAAGACAATTATGAACCATAAGATTTAGACCTGGATAATTTGACAGTGTCAGGGAGGACTCCAAACAAGGCCACAACAGGGCATGGCTCTAATCGTATCTGCAACACATCTGAGACTTTCCCCTAAACTTTGTTTTTGGCTTGTAAATAAGTGGATCATTTTACTTTTTAGGACTCTTAAAATGATTCCAATAAAACAAGGGGAAAAAAACTTTTTTGTTGAACAGGTTGCAACTGGTAGACATATGTAAGGGGTGAGGAGGGGTCGCAAGTAGATTAATTTTAAAAGGGCCATAAACCTAATCTGACACAGTGAATATCTCAACAGACAAACATTGTCTGGACTGATCCTGGCACAACTATCAGTTAACATGCAGGGTGTCCCCCTGTGTATTGCAAGCCCAGGTTTCCCACCACCAGTCCTAAGCCACTTGGAATTATTTTGTAATGTATTTTTAAGATGTTTTTTAAACTGCAGTTACAGTGGGGCGGCTCGGTTGGAACATAGTCATAATTTCAATTCTCCAGTTAGCTTTTAGCACTGACTTAATGTAAGGCCCTATGGAATCTCTCTTTTAGCTTTTTTTAATTCTCAATTTTGCAATTCTGTCCATGATTCTGTTATCCAGAAACAATTGGGATCTACATTAATGCTGCAATCAGTCTGTGACTGGCCCCAGTAGGGCCATCGTCGAAAAAAAGACACTTGCCACCGGGCCAAACAACTTTTCTGGGGGAAACCCTGACATGCTTCCTTTATGTTGATTCATTAGCATCCACTCTGTGTTTTCGCATGCTTGAAATACTTTTGCACAGTTTAATCCACAGTAATCAGAAGCCAGGCAATTGTAGTGTCATGACATGTCTTTGTCGACAGTGTGATTATGTGTTGAGTTGAAAACCAGCTTTCTACACGTGCAAAATGACAGTTTTTTAGCAATACATTATCAGACATGTGTTGCACCTGTGATGACAACGTAGCGATGTCGGCGGGTCATCTCACTGGAAAGTCTAATCTGTAGTTTTGTCAATTTGTTCCCCCGTTGTTGACAAAAGAGTGAGTGATTACACAGGCCCGGACAGGCCTCAGTGTCTGTGGCATTCGGCACAGCGAGATTTACAAAGTGCCTGTTTTCTCTCTGGAGTGAAGAGGGGGAGCTAACAGCTAACTGTTTTTGTCAATAAACCCCAAGTCCCTTGGTTCTGCTTTCTGTTTTGCCCCATGATGTCGATGTCTTCAGGCAAAGCGATTGGTTGGGGAACCGTGAGAGCAAAGGTGACATCAGAGCCGGCCTCGGTTCCCATCGAGTAGATCTAGGTCACAGCTGCGCCGGGCTGTGAGTGGCTGATACCACACAACAGGGGGGGATGCAGTTAAAATGCACATGCAACCTTCTCTCATAAAGATAATCAGATGCTTTTGTTAGCAGGTGGAGCCCCCAGCCTCATTCTGAGTCCCTCGCTAACAAGTTGAGAGGAGGGGCGGCATCGTGTTAGAGTATTTACAGTTCTGGCGATTCTGCAGGCTGAATTTATTAAAAGCGCACATCACTGAGTTTCTGGATTGGCAGAGAGCTCCAGTTTGCACCTTGATACATTGCACAAGGTGTGTCTCCATCTCTTGACCCAAACAAAGATGGCAACTGGAGGAGTTTGCAGTTATCAGGTTTTCATCTTTGTCCATGACAACGAATGGAGGCACCTTGAGAGTCCAAATCCACCTTTACTGTAAATTAATAGTAAATGGGATCAAGAACGGGGACATCATCTTTTAATATAGCCAGCCAGCTAGCTATCTAGTTGCATTCATGAAACAAAGCAACAGGAGAACAGTGTGGATGAGATGGACGCAGCTGTACAGGTTGTTGTAAGTAACTTCTAGAATTAACAACTCTTAATCAGCATTTTAAAAAGGTTAAGTTAACTGCTCCTAGCCAGTGTCACTGGAAATTATGTCAGAGGGACAGATACGTCACTCACAACTGATTGGTTAGGGCAAATCTAACAAACTGAGTCCGTAATATTTATCCCCTGGAAAACATGAATGTCTGTACAAAATGTCATGGCAATCTTTTAAATAGTTGTTGAGATATTTCTAGACCAAAATGTACTGTATCGTTGATAGCCTTTATACAGCAGGTTTTGCTCCAGATGGGACCTGAACTTGGAGCTGCAATTTATACTGTGGTTTTAAAATCCACCCACATTCCCTAGAAAAACTGGAGTCTGAAGTCCGTCACTTTTCTGTAAAGCAGCCATCTCTGTCTATCTCTACTAAATCGATTAACGACCAAATAATGTCAAAGATGTCGGTCAGTGGCCGGGTTGGCTCAGTGGGTAGAACAGGCACACACGTACTGTGAGGTTTATGCCTCGACGCAGAGGTCCAGGGTTTGAATCTGACCTATGACGATTTCCTGCATGTCTTCCCCCTCTCTCTCCCCTTTCTCACCTAGCTGTCCTGTCAAAAATTGAAGGCGGAAAAGCCCAAAAAATAATCTTAAAAGAAAGATACAAACAGCATGATTTGCCTGTGAACTAATACTCCCCCTTGGTAATGTGCTCTCATTAATAATCCCAATCAACGGTGAAATCCTCAGTTAGTCATCCTGCAGCCAGACAAACAGAACATCTGCAAGTCTCTCTTTTTTTGTGCCAGGAAAGATAAGAGATTTAAGCAGATGGTTTATATCACCTTCCACTGCAGGGTGTTTCTGATTTTCGGATGATATATCGGATTAGGAGAGTAAGAAGGAAGATAACGAAGTATTTGTTGATGAAAAAATCAAACCTCACCCCTTCCATCTGGCAAAATACATCCTGTATCTCTGTAAGTAACTCTTTGTCCCTGTTTTGTTCAATGAGAGCACACCCTTCAAATTGAAAGCTTATCTGTCTCCTGATGTAAACACTTACTTATGGCTTACTTCCTATCATCCGGCGTCACTGTTACTAGGTTAGATATCATGTTGATTAAAAAGCTTCTGGCTTTAGCATTGGAAGAATCCCGTTTAGTTTCTTTCAAACACTTAATAAACCTGTTTGAATTTTGCTATAAATATAAATGAACCCTCTGATCCTTTTTTTCAGATCTCATCAGTCTGAGAGTCAGTGAATTTCAGGAGAAGTTTTTGGACCAACTTTTGTAATTTCCTTGTTGGACCCACTTTACCTCAACCTACTTTTCTACTTCTGCTGCAGTTATATATTTCCTACTTTCCTTATTCAAAACACATGTTGTGTGGATGCAATGCATTCTGGAGAGTGATGCCAATGCTGGTGTACAAGTTGGTGTTTGTGCCTTTTTCACGATGATTTTCCACAGAATGAATGTTGAATATACTTTTTTACAGGCATTGGACACACGCGCAAAAGCCTACTTGTTATTAGGATCAATTCATTGTAGGATTTGGACTTCATGGGGTATGTTGTCATTTAGAAAAAAAATACAGAATATCACCATCACGCTTATCTTTTGAACTAAAAAGTCTGATAAATGAAAAAAAAAAAGTTCATGTTCTTGCCGAGTGTTAGATGAGAAGACTGAAACCACTAACATGTTTGTATGCTAAAATGTCTGCATGCTAACTTAGCTTATCAGCTTAGCTTAGGTAAGACTGAAAACAAAATCCGCTGTTTTACAGGAGGTTTATGCGCTGGACTATTTCTTGATTGGGACCAGTAACTTTGTGGAGCCTCCAGAGGTCTTACATTTTTTTAAAGCTAAATGTGTAGAGTTTGCTTTGTAACTTGGGGCAGCTGATCCCATGTCAGTGACTCAGATGCTGAGGCAGAAGTGTTGTGGCCATGCATGCGTGTTCATGTGTAATTTCAGAGCAGACAATGGAAATCCTGGCAGGAGACTTTGTGACGACGTTACAAAAATACCCTTGGGACAATTAGTCTGTCACTTTCTGCTGAGAGTGCAAGAAGCCGCTGATGAGACATACAACTCCCAAAGAGCCTGAAGGCCTCGTGAAGACTTCTTCACGTCGGGAACATGTGAAGGAGTTTGTGATGGTGGCGGCGGCAGCGATGCAGTGTGCGTGGGGGGCCATCCATTACAAGTTTGGACATATCTAGCTTCTGGTTACAGTGATGACAAGCTGTGTGAGCAGCGGTGCAGGGGATCTGACAGTGGTATTCAGAGAGAAACATGTCTGTGCACGGTGCGTCTGAACAGCGTCTGCAGTCTGACAACAAACCCACCAGCATCACCCCCACCAGGTCACTGTGCTTTAGTTTGACACGACCAAGAAGCGAACTGCAGGAAGCCAGAAGGCAGTCGGGAAGTTTTCACTGCAGGTTTAAAGGGATAGTTCAGGTCTTTTGAAGTGGGGTTGTTTGAGGTCCTTATCCATAGTCAGTGTAGTACTGACTGGTACTAGTAAAGAAGCTAAGCAATGTATTGCTGTGGACGGGGGCAACAGCTGACGTTTTTTAGCCACCTACAAAAAGGACCACCTAAAAAATCAATATCAGTTTAAGGTTGCTTTCACACATAAGCTGTGTTGTCCGTTTTAACCGAACCCTGGAGCGTTTTGTCAGAAAGTCTGGTTTGTTTGGGGTGGTGTGGTCTTGGTTGAGAATGCAACAATGTTGCAACTTCACCCCCAAATCGGAGGGTGTCTCACATGAATCACAGAGTCTACCGAACTATAGGTGTTAAAATATTTTCACCACTTTACCTTGCCGTCAGACAGCCCCTTCTGACGGGAAACTGAAGCCGTTATCTATGCCACCAGACTCCTTTGACAAAAACAATAATTTTACCTCACAGAACAAGGGAGGTCTACCACTGCCTCGATCAGTTAGTCAGTTTGCGTTATTGTGTGACTTTTGGTGAATCCAAACTAACCATTTAAAACACCAATGTCACACAATAACACAATCAACCTAAGTATATTCAGTAATGAGTTAAGAATCTTTTGTTAATAAGTAACGTCAAGTTGACTCAGGAAGAAGGATGGAAACCAAAATAACTTATGTTTATTGATAAAAGCTGCTCAATAAAACAAGAAAATACACCAGATATTCTAGATGGAGCTAATGATCTTTTTTGGGTTTGAACTTGAACTGTGATGTGGAATCCGGCACATTTAGGGCTTTACTCGGCTGTGGGGTCAGACATGTCAACCAATCCATTTGACACACAGGCAGGGGGGGTGGGGTTTAGTCCTTTAACCACTTACCGCTCACACCACTTTTGTTTTCATCTCCCTCTTTGAAATGACCCCACCACACAAAGTTTTTTCGAACCTGAAAGCTGACACTCCCTTCACCTCAGCTCACTGATTAGGATCAGGCAGCAGACAACTGTGGTCTAAACTGTCTTGTTTGGGGACGGAGGTCAGCTTGGGACCAGGTCGAACCTGGGTCCTCAACAAAGACCACAGAGACTGCTGAACACAAGCAACAGCTGTGGACAGGACACTGTCCTCACCAGCCCACGGCATCAGTCGTTTCGGTGTTCAGAAACCTAAAATGATGTGACAACAACCACAGCTGGAAAAGTGGCTCACTGCTAGGGCTGGGTAACGTTCATACATTTTTGATACCGGTACCGATACCAATACCGTGACTTCGATACCGGTTCCTAAACAATACTTTTTTAGATACCAATTTTATAAAATCCATTTTAACAAAAAGAAATTACAACATTACGGCAAACATTATTATTGATTTTTCAACTCCTACTACGTGAGCCCTGTCTCGTAGAGTTGTCTCTCGTCTTGAGTTTTTCCTGCCTGCCTCTAGGATGTGTAACGTTAGACAGCCAATCACAAGCATTATTAGATGTTTGTAGAAACATGCTGCATGCTTATTGGCTCACTGACGCTGATGAGATTTACTCCTTTGGTATTGAAATTTGGTATTGAATGACGAGGCATTTTTAACATATTTTTAGGGAACTTTCGCCACTAAATTGACTCATAATTTGAATATTCGTCTTTACAGGGGGCTCTTCAACTTTCGTTTCTGAAGCGGCGTAGTTATTTTGAGTAAATGGTTACTATGGCCAAACAAACAATGAAAAGAGCGATGACTGCAAATGATGAAACTTCAAAAAACAAGTGAAGGTGAGATCCAAAAACACACCTGCTATTACCGCTCATTGCCATAAGTGCCGCCAAAAAGAACGAAATGAAGATCTTCAAGGTTGTTTTCCTAAAACAGACACATTTAAAGACAGTGATTGTAAAGGATATTCAAATTAGAGATGTAATTGGGCCTTAACAGTTAGGCCCAACAAAGCCTGAGCTCGTCAGAATTTGGCCCGAGCCCGACAAGTACATTTTGATTGACAGCTTTTTAAAAGCCCAAACCCACAGCCCGACATTATTCAAATGTGCGCATGCACACAGCTCTTTTGCCTTTTGTCAAGAATGAGTCATTTATACATTTTTTAACATAATTTATTCATGATTAACGTAGGCTATAGGCCACTTGGAAGTTGGAACAAAGAAATAAAATAAGTCCTCCATAGGCCAGCCTCCGTTTCACCTCCTCAGCATCCATTTTCGCGCTAATCGAAACGCATCACCTAACCGCTCATTTACCACGCAACCCGGAGCGCAAGCCCGAGCCCGGCCCGAGCCCGTGTAAAATGATAGAAATTAAGACCGAACCCAACAGTACCCGAGATCTTCAGCTCTCAAATAAGCCTTAAAGAAATCCCCTCATGCGTATTTAATCTGTAATTGTATATTGTAAACTCCTCAGGTCATTAAATCCCTCAGATTTCAATAAACAATACTGAGGACATGAACTCAGTGCCCTCAATGAAAGCTACAGGCCTGTATAGGCTCACTCCCCCAGGGTAAATACATGTGTTTTTTTAAAAAGCAAACAAATAGTGACCGAATTCCATGCTAGTTATATCTTCCACCAGTTTCATGTCAACAGAGATTACGTTTCAGACCTGATTTACAACTTGAAAAGGGTTTTGTTGTTTATCTGAGGGTTTTGTTGTCAGGAGGGCAGATAACAGTGAGAAACCTCAGATCACACTTACAAAACCTCCAGAAGAAGCAGTTTTTTTTTGTTTATTTATCACAGCACTAACAAGCCGTATAAGGAAAACTGTAGGACATGAGCAGTAACGCCCCTCCTAATGTGAGCAAGTGCTTTGTGCAACACAACAAGCAGCTTACATCTTGTTTAAACAAAGTGAAACACAGGAGGTGTGTACTGTTTGTTCTGTGATCCAGACCCATCAGTCACTGTGTTTCTGCAGGCAGGAGCACATTCCATGAATCCTGCTGGGTTTTGTTCCCCTTAACCTACAACGACGTGGTTTGAGTCCTGCATAGCTGAGCGAGGCAGCCTCGTTTAAAACACAACAAAAACACGATTGTGACTTTACAATTTTTATTTGATATTTTATGGATCTATTGTGAATTAAGGTTGGTTTCTTCGAAGGTTAATTTTTTTAAATCTTTGGTTTAATGTAGATATTTTCTTACTTTTCTGTTTGAGCATCTTCCTGTCAGGGCTGAAAAGTCTCTGTAACATTACATGAGGTTACATTAACTTGAAACTCATTCATAAGATATTGCACCTCCGCTAAGGCCATGTTTTCGGTTCGGTTTTTTGGCAGGATTACGGCAAAACTGCTGGCCCAGCTTCTATGAAACTTGGTGGAAGGGTGAAGCATCTGCCAAGGAAGAACCCATTACATTTTGGAGCGGATCTGAATCACGGGGCTGATATAAATCTTTTTTCACTTTCGTTAAGAGAGATAGGGCCCTTCTAGTTTGGACTTGTTATCCTGCATCTTGAGGAATCTCTAATATTTGTACAATAATTTAGACCTTTGTACAATCTATGCAGCACAGCACTTTTCAAAACAAAGTTACAAAGGGCTTCATATGGTTGAACCAGGAACAAATGAAATAAAATAAAATCAGTTACAGCAATTTAATAAATTTAATGGAAATAAAATACCTAAAAGTAATAAAAGTAAAAGCAATATTGTTTTTGTTATTGTGAAGGGGATAAAAAACTGTCATCTGAAAAATGTAGTGGAGTAAAAAGTACAATATTTACCTCTGAGATGTAGTGGAGTATAAAGTAGTAAAAAATGGAAATACTCAAGTAAAGTACTTTGAATTTGGACTTGAGTAAATGTACTTAGTTGCATTCCACCACAGGTCCTAACCTAATAGCTTAGACATCTTTTTACCTGCAGGTCTCTGAATTAGTGCTCGTGGATATTGCCGCACTTAAGAAAAGGATCAATATCAGCAAAACTCTTCGTGTGATTACAGTACGTAAGAGAGAAGCTGTGGTAAGATTCCTAGGATCTATCTGATGATAGAAGTAATTAGTTTCATCTCTACACATTACATTGATAGCATCTTTTTTTCCACAGGTTGTTCACATGGACGTATAAGAAGTAATGAGTTTCATCTCTTCACAATAAATTGATAGCGTCTTTTCCCACAGAATGTTTTGAGTAGCAGCGGAAAAGGAAATGCACGGAACTGCAATTGTGTGATAGGAGGAACCCACCCAACAGTAGATGTAGCACTGCAGATGTGGTTTGTTTCAGCGGCTGGGTCAGATGAGAAGGCTCTGCTCTGTAATTTGCGTCTGTGGAAATGAGCAGAGCCATTTCCTCTGGATCTGCTAGTGGGGGGGGGGGAGGTATTACAGATAATCGGACAATTTGGGACTGACTGCCTTAAACTGTGGCAAACTACGTGGCTCGGTGACATTTTATTCTTGTGTCTGTCTTTTCCTTCCTCTACATCAGGGGTCACCAACACGGTGCCCGCGGGCACCAAGTAGCCCCCAAGGACCACATGAGTAGCCCTCAGGCCTGTTCTAAAAATGAAAATTGAATATTGATATTATCTGTTTCCCACCTTGTTAAGTCATTGTTGATAATTATTGTGAGAAATCATTAACGTGATCAGTGTTTTCACATAGATGAGTATCATTAATCATTAATAATCATATATAACTAAAGGCAAACTGAGCAAATGTGTTATTTCAGAAGAGTGTATCAAACTGGTAGCCCTTCGTATGGCTCAGTACCCATGAAGTAGCTCTTAGTTTCAAAAAGGTTGGTGATCCCTGCTCTACATTATTTTCTTCCTTTTCATCTTTTCCTGAAACACAATGATTTTCTTATTTTCATACAGTGTCATGCCACACCAAAAACGATTAGATGACACAGCCTAACATATTTCTAATGATTTTTAATGACAAAAAACGAACTTGCACTGACTCATGAACACCGTTGTTGTTGTTGTTGCAGGTCTCTGAAAAGTTCCCCGACTTGAAGAAGAGGGGGAAGGTTCCTCACGCTCAAGATCTAGTAAAGGAGATGACGAACACCTCTAACACGTGGAACCGACCTCGCTGTGGCGTACCGGACTACCCCGCCCACAAAGAGGTGCATTATCGGGGGCGACAGAGACGCTTCGTCCTGTACGGAGGACGTTTGGAGAAGACAGACCTCACCTACAGGTACAGATACCCACATACTCAGCTCGGACCCAATTTTACTTTCATATGTCAACGTGACATCATGACTTTGCGTAAACGTACACGCCACTTTCTAAAGCCAAGTGGCGTGTTATCTGTACGCATTTTGAGCTATCCGCGTGCCGTATTGACAATGAGGACATACGTCATGGTAGCTTGCTGTCACGTTACAATTTGGGAGGTGTCTGAGCGCGCCCACCATTTTGGGATCCTACTCTATCGGTTGCCAGGGGCAACAGTGTAAGAGCGACACAGAGATGGAGCAGGACAGACGGCTCGAGGAATTAGCATCACAGCGAACGGTTGGGTTTAGGAAACGTGACACACGGGTTGGGTTTAGGAAAAGAAGAGCAGGGTTGGGTTTAGTAAAAGAACAAAGTGACAGTTGAGTTTAGGAAATGTGACACGCAGGACATGATCCCCAGTCTCCTGGGTGAAAGTCCTGTGTTTGACCGATCGACCACCCCGACCAACCTCCCTACACGGATTTTCGCCCTTTCATACTACTCGCTAAGGCGTCAATTCACACGCAATTGAGTTGACGCGCTAAAAAGCGAGTATGCGTCTTGATAACACGCCCAAAATGGCATATGAATTGGCATGTCATACATACGCCACTTCATAAGATCAGTATGCATGTAGAATTCTCCACCGCCTGGTCACCACTGTGCAGGCTCCACAAGATGCATCCATCTTTATATACACAATCGATTAGGGCAATGGCCAATATTTCTGGGGTTCCGAACTAGGCAGCAGATATCCAGATCCTCTTGGATGCACAGGTCATTGTGTACAGTCCAAGTGGATACTTTTTGTAGGTGTTTTAGGTCTAGAAAACATTTCGGCTAATCTCTATAAACAGATTTCTGTATACGAATGCTGACAAATTTAAAAAAGCTTATAAAAAGCTAAACCGTTGTAAGACAATAGACGATGGGTTGTGAGATTGCATTTCGGCCAATGTGTTTCGCTTCTTTTGCTCTCCACATATACCGTTTACCTGCATGCAACCAAAGCCCGCTCAAACATGATTGGTCAATACTGCAACTACAAACGGAAACCAGAACGCTTCCGATACCAATATCCTGTCCTGTTGCCTACAGATTCTGCATTCATATGCAGATGTCTGTTTATAGAGATTAACATGGATGAGAATCCTAAAAGTGCTCAGAATAATAAGAAGTTTGAACATCTACAGTTCCATGACAGTTTTATCTGCAACAAAACTGTGATTTGGTCAAAAGCTTCAGCTTAAAGAGTGGCCCGCAACTTTATGGTTTTTGTTCACTCTCACCGCTCTCATAGCATCATTTTTGGCTGTAGCAGGCAGCTGTTTTCAGAGAAAAAACTGTAAAAAGCCACTGTATACTACCTGTTCAGCAGCAAACTGGTGAACTTATTGGAGCAGGAGTTGGTGGAGACCAAAAACAGAGCTAAAAGAAAGGGTGAATACTGGACTTACATTTATCAGGTGGACACAAACACAAAGACTCCTAATGAATGATTCTGTTGCTCTGTAACTGCTGGATGTACATGTTAGTATGTCCTGCAGCTGCCCTTCCAAAGTAAGTAGTGTTGCATTCAGTGTGCATACAATTGGGACATACTACTTCTTAAAACATAGCGTCTTGAACTTTGACCCTCTTGCTCATATATGCAAAAAAAGGATTGTGGGAAAACATGCTGGCTCGAAAATTGCAGGATATGACCGAATGCAGTAGGAAATCCTGGTATTTCTGGCATACTGCATTTGACATGCCATGTATTGGGACATACAAAATATGTTCTGGCATACTAAATACTATGGTAGTATGGGTATTGGATAGCAGGCACCGTTTCTACAAAACAGCATGTTACTAAAGCGCATGGCGGAGTAAATGATGACTATTCAGGCAGTATCAGCTCAAATGTTAGACACATTGAATGATGAACTCAAGAAAAATCAATGTAACATGGGAGGGCTTATATAGTTTGCTACTTAGAAAATTAAGTCTTGAAATGTTTCTGACAAACGGGTGCTGGTTTTCTTTCATCTGAGGCCTTGGCACCATTGAGCGTCTGGCAGTTCTCTGCTGGCTGCTGCCTCTCTGTCTGTGTCTCCTGGGGTCCCTTTCATTGTAGTCATTCTTTAACACAACAGTATATTAAGACAGACAGAGAGAGAGGGGGGGGGAGGCAGCACTGACCGCTGACTAATAAGATTCTGCTGGATCGGACCAATAAAGCGCTCACAGTGACACCCGACAAAGGGAAGTGGTTAACAAGGACCCAGGCAACAACTGGCAAAGCCAAACAATACTTCTGCATGACCTGACAGGGCCACCGTAGCTTCTGCGTCCTTCTAAATGACTAAAAAATGAGTGTTGAAAGATTGGAGCAACGCTAATGTGTCTCTGTGTTTACTTTTTATTTAGGATCAGCCAGCATTTTGAGCTTGTGAAGCAAGTTGTGGCAGCTGAGTTGTTCTAACGGCTTAAACGGCTGTTAACGAAACTGAAAAGAGGCTCTCAGGTGGCTTGAACATGTTAAAGATTTGTGTTTGTTGTGGTACAATCTCAGGAGACCTTGTTTTCCAGTCTTATTTTCTTTACATATATATTTACGACTTAATTCTTCACATTTTTATCTTACTTTACATGTAGTTGTCTACAAATCACACCAATGTGGACTTTGCACGAGTCTGCACACTTAAAATGTATGATCAAACTGAAATTATCAGTTATCAGCAAGTCAGTTTTTTTTTGTTTTTTTTTAAGTTTATGTTTTGGGCATTTATAGGCCTTTATTTATACAGGACAGATGAAGACATGAAAGGGGAGAGAGAGGGGTGATGACACGCAGCAAAGGGCCGCAGGGCCGAGTCGAACCCGTGGCCGCTGCATCGAGGAGTAAACCTCTATATATGGGCGCCTGTTCCACCAGGTGAGCTACCCAGGCGCCCAGCAAGTCAGTTTTTTTAAACCGAGGTACCGCTTCTTTACACATGGATATAAATTAACCATGACATTTTTTTTTACAAAATGTCTTGGTTCTGCTCTTCCTCTCCTCCTACAATACTTTATGTAAACAAAAGAGACAGCGGTTGAAATGCATACCAGTGGTATTTTGTATTGCAAGTTTTTCTCTAAATTAAGAACACATTTGCCATAAACCCTGCTCCTTCCTGTCCCTCTTGACCCTCCTTGCATAATAAAAGACCAGATCTGATGACGGACAGTAAAAATTCTTGCAAGGAGACGTTTATGCTCAACGCATCAATCGTTGCAGTATTCCCCGAAATGCCAGGGGGCATACAAACAAAATAAGGAAGTAGTAGAGAATGCTTGGGAAGGCGCTTAGGGAAAAGGGTTAAGATAAAGTAAGTTGGTATTGGGATTTTGATTTAATGTTATTAGGATCCCCATTAGCTGATGCAGAACATCAACTACTCTTCCTGGGGTCAGATAAGACATTTTCAGACAAAACAACCACATGAAATAAAAATAAGAAAAGTATAACTAACAATATTCTTACCCGCAAACATGACGATAAAAAAAAAAAAAAAAAATGTTTTATAAAAAACAATTTATAAAAACACAATTTATTGTGCAGCAATAATGTGTGTGGTTGGTTAAAAGGAGTGGCAGCCGAGTTCCAAGGGGCCTATTTAAACCGGCTCTTGGGGCCTGATTGCAGCAGGTAAAATGATTAGTTAAGAGGATGGGTGGGGTCATTGTAGATCTGGATTGCCTTTTTGGTTGTAGATTTAGAGAAGTAGTCCTGGAGTTGAAGTTGTTTGTCTCAAGTGATCTTGCTGGCCTGATTGACGTGAAGTTTCCAGTATCACCAGTATCAGTTTTGTTCTTCTGTTTTAATGGGAGGTTTCCATACCATGAGACAATGTTAAATGTGAGAACTCTCTGTTAATGATTTGCTAGTCTCGCTTTGTCAGACCTTCCTCCACAGCGCTGCGGAGGAGGGTCTGGCTAGTCCACACAGCATTCCGGGATGGGAGAAAAACCTGCTCTGGTTTATTGCCATTTCTTTAAACCAATCAAGGCAAGGCAAGGAAAGGCAATTTTATTTATATAGCACATTTCAGCAGCAGTGCAATTCAAAGTGCTTTACATAAAACATTAAAACAGTTAGAAATTAATACAGAATTAAAATCAATTAATACAGAATTAAAAATAATTAATACAAAATTAAAAAAATACAGGAATAAAATGTACAATGCAGTACAATTAATTAAAAAAAGGCAATGTCAAAGAGCTGTCTTGGGCGGCGCTAGGCGACGGAGGGAGCCCTGGTGCCGCTGCAAAATAGCCTCGGGAAGGAACTTGTTTTAGTGGAACATGTGTACGTTCAAAGGTTGTTTTAGTCGTGCAACAGAAAACTCAGATTGGACAGATAGTCCTTACCCAGTCTTACCCTGCAGAGATCTGAGGAGCAGTTAACCATAGTCCTCAATGATGGGGGTTTAAAATTCCAACACAAAGGAAGCGGAAACGAACATCCTGCCGAAAAGAAGGATATCCGGCGGAATTTCTGCCAGCACCGGAGCAATCCCAGAAGTGGAACGTCGTGGATATAGACTAATGATATGCAGACCATGAGCTGGCTGGGGTTAAAGCTCCTCAGTTTCCTATGAAGAGCGAGGCGCTGTTTTGCTTTTCTTGTAGGTGTAGTTGACATTGTCCTGGGAAGTGAGTTTATGTTCTATTACTGTTCTCAGATAAGTGCGTGATCTGTTCTACTTCCTGGCCCTTCATACTGAATGGCTTGTAGGTAGGATCTGCGCTGCCTTCTCTCCTTTTGCCTCCTACACACAGCTCCTTGGTCTTGGTGACATTAAGATTTCGAAAGCTGTTGTCAAACCAGGAGGAAAGGCTGCTGGCAGTAGGAGCGCTGTTTAAATCCTACCTTAAGCTTTATACCTTCACACCAATCAAACATAAATATGTACACAGAGGAAATCAGACTAGCTGATATTCAGGTCATCAGGACACCCTTGAATACTGTGTAGCCTATAATTAATGAAGTGTTTGAGTCCTGATGGTAAGATAAGGAGGTTTCTATTCTTTTTCTCAGTTATCACACTGGGTGGTTTTATCTAAAAGGAAAAGAAGGGAGACAGTAATGCTGTGTTTTGTTAGCGAGCCTAAGGGCGTCAGAAACAGCACTGATGAGACGACTGCGGATATCAGATTAGAGGGAGGCATGCAAGGCTGGTGGTCCCTCTCTGCTACTATACTGTACATCCTTTGTGGGTTTGTGTGTGTGTGTTTGTGTTTGACACCTGCATTGATCTCCCGCAGGATCGTCCGGTTTCCCTGGCAGATAGGTGAGGAAAAGGTTCGACGTGCCTTTCGGGAAGCGTTGAAAATCTGGAGCGACGTCACCCCGCTCACCTTCACTGAGATCCACAATGGGAAAGCCGACATCCACATCGACTTCACAAGGTGGGAGGACTGAGACGTAGAAAAAAAAACCTTGTTTAAGACATATAAAAAGGAGAAAGGAACATGTGCTATATGTGTAGATTAACAAAAGCAGATTATTGCAAAGGGAAATACTTTGTTTATAGAATTAATAACATATATTGGATGCATTGCCGTGAAATTCTGTTCACACATTCATGTTCTCCTAACTTTGGAGATCCTCTGACATTTCATCTAGTGCCATCATCAGGTCAAAGTTTAAAGTTGTCCAATACTTTGGTTTTTGAAAGCAGGTATAATGTTTACCAAGTTCAGCAGAGCAAATACTACAGGGATCACTCTTGACAAAAATGTCAACATGCTGGTGGCGCTAAATAGAAAGTGTGCATGTAGGACACCAGTTATGAGGTTGTACCACTTAGGTCTTTAAGAACTCGTGTTTTTAGTATATATCCGTTCATCGGCTGAGTCAAACATTTGATCGATTTCTGAGTGTAGTTCCGGCAGAATCAAAGCAGTTTAAATCCAATTTTGACAAAGATCTTTGTTACAAAGAACTTCAGAGAGACAAAAAGATAAAAACAAGAGATAGAGGAGCGAGAAAGGACAGACAGATAAACTCCAGAGACACAAAACCAGTTTTATGGGGAACTATCTCTGTTATCTTTAAAATGACTTCATTTTCTTTTACGTAGTTTTTGTTTCTTCCTGCATCAATTTCTTGTTTTTTCCCCTTTTGAATCATGATTCAAGCTTTATTGTTCGTCAGAGCAGTCTTTGTTTGACCTGCTGCACGAATATGTTACGAATTACGAAAAAATCATTTTGACAGAAAAAATGGATTTATACATCTCATTACTGTTGTGAACTTTGACAATTTACTCTGACTAACAGCACACCCCCCCACATGCATATCTCATTATCACATAATAATAATAATATTATGGTAACATGAAAAATGCTGTGTAAATGTATGCAAAGACCCAAAAAGGGGGCAATAAAATGAGCTAGTCAAAGATAAATATCAAAGTGTAATTAATAAAGTTTTAATTCATTTTATAAACTATATTATGGTATTATAGAATGATAAAGTTTCCTTTATTTTTGCCAACTGATTGGAGGTTAAAGGAAAAAGCATGAAGGAAGTGTTAAGATGTCTTTTTACACTCCTTAGTATGTATTGAGTTATACTTTTGACTCTGCTGATAAACTTTTATTGAATTTTGATGGTTTTTCAAGCTTTATTGAAGGGGTGACACATTTAAAATTAGTCAAATTAATAAAATCGTTTGATTTAAAAATCACAAATGACAAATATTCTCTGATTCCATCCTTCAAAATGTTAATATTTGTTGGGGGTTTTTGGATTGTTGGTCGGACAAAAAGAGCAATTTCAATATGTCAACTTGGGTTCTGGTAAATAAGGATTCTCAGTGAGACTGTTCAATACTTGTTTGTCGACATTGTTTTATCATCTGTAAAGCTGATGGAAAAACAGTTTGATTTACAAAGTTCATCACGCTTTAAGACTTCAGAGTGCATCAGACAGTATTTGATTTACGGACCTGCAGGTACTGGCACGGAGACAACCTTCCCTTCGACGGCCCGGGCGGGATTCTCGCTCACGCCTTCTTCCCAAAAACACACCGACAGGGCGACGTTCACTTTGACTACGACGAGTCATGGACCCTCGGAAACCACATGGGTTAGTGTTTTGCCTGAGAGAAAGAGAAAACAGATTTTTAGTTCAGACATTTTTCTTTTTGACTATATGACTTTTTATTGCTTTTAGAATCCGAATCAAAAAAAGGGTTTATTGCCATAATAAGTACATAGTGGAATTTGCCTTGGTGAAATATGCATACATAAACAAACAAACATACATGTTAAACATTATATTATATATACAGTATATATATATATATATATATATATATATATATATATACACACACACACACACGCACACACACACACAATCAGTGTCAGTGGGGGTCCGGGGCCTTGTTGATGAGGCTTACTGCTGAGGGACCACAGCCTCCTGCCAGAGGGGAGGGGTTCAAACTGTTTTGAACTGTTTAGTAGAACATAAAGAAATAAATAGAATACAATAACAGAACAGATCTCAAAAGGCAATACTTGACAATACAGATTCAAATGTATTGCCCAATTTGACTCTGGTTTTAAGTTTCTCTCAGTGTAAGAAATAGACATAGAGTTAAAGACAAGGACAACAAAGAAGTCAAATACATCGGACCCATCTGTAACATGAGACTTTATCGGGACATAGACAGGGAAACAGGCAGTGGTGGAAGAAGTATTTACATCCTTTACTTAAGGTGCTGTAGGTAGGATTGTGAAGATCGAGGACTTAGCCAAAAAATTTGAACATCGACAACTTCTCAGTCCCTCCCCCCTTTCTGCTAAAGCCCAAACGGTCTCCTAAGCCCCTCCCCCCACAAGGGAGAATGAATGCGTGTGCATGAGCAGTGATTGACACGCAGCTAGACAATCAACTAAGGGTTTAATCTTCTAATCATTTCAGCTGTACTTGTAGGCCTGTATATTGTTGGGTAGTTTAATTTATAATACAACCTTGTATTTTATAAAAACTATATTTGTAATAGTAACTTATAAAGTTTGTAAAGTAACTAAAGCTGTCAGATTACTGTAGTGGAGTAAAAAATGCACTATTTCTCTCTGAAATGTAGTGAAGTAGAAGAAGAAAGCATGAAAAATTTGTACTTGAGTACAGTACTTGAGTAAATGTACTTAGTTACATTTCACCACTGGAAACGGGGACATGAGTCAGCAGGGAGAGGAAGCAGCGAGGTACTTTTTGATGACTGTATCACTTTATCGTCTCAGGTAACAAAATACCGCCGTCTGCCACTTGAAGCAGGTCAAAACAAATTATTTTCAGACCCCATTTGAACCAGGTGTGGTTTTGCACCCTCTGAGTCTTCTCTACCCGCCCCTGCAGGCACAGACCTTCTCCAGGTTGCTGCCCATGAGTTTGGGCACGTCCTGGGCCTGCAGCACTCCAGCGAGCCAGGAGCCATCATGTCGGCATACTACTCCTTCTCCTACCCGCTGAGGCTGAGCGTGGACGACAAGCGAGGCATCCAGTACCTGTACGGAGATCATCCACAAGTCCTGCCCTCACCGCCGCCCCCGCCTCCGCCACCATCAAACCCAGAGACCAATGAGATCCTTCCGAATGTGAGTGGAGCTGATGCAACATTTAAAGAACCAATCGTGGAGTGACACGCTAAAAAAAACAGCCCAAAATAACTGGTAATGTCAGAGGCAAACAGGCACAGAGTGCATTAGTAGGTCTTTAGAAACTTTGTCTTGTTCTTGTTTTCAACAAATCCCACGAAAAGACCAAAACCAACGATGTGTTAGTCCGTTTTCAGTATTTTCTGACTTCCTGTCTATGGCTTTCAGCTCCAAGCCCATTGATTCCTACTGAAGATGTTCTTTAAAATACCTCACAAATAGATTTTTTCTATTAGAATTTATAATTAGAATAAGAATTTTTTCTTTTAGTCTTGGTGATTTCCTAAAACAGCTGGCCACTGTAGTTTTTATCGAACCTTACTCCAACAGGAGCAAATATGAGTTTTGGGGGACTATTTTCAGCAGATTTTGTACTCTAGTCAGTATTTCTGGCAGCTGGGCGGTGTATTTTGGATTGAGTCAAAATAAACTACAGTGTGTGTTTGTTCATGGTAATGAAGGAACATGTCACACGCTGCAACAGTGTGGCTCATTGATGTGTTTTGAACAACAATGGAGCTCTATGACACAGAGGAAGACAGAACACTTGTTTTTAATTTTATGGGATTTGTTGACAAGAAGAAAAATATGAATTGCAACCAGCATTCTCCCATAAAAGTTAGCGGTTTCTGTGGTTATAACACCACTTAAATAGAGTGAATATCTTTACACCACATCATACAAGAATGTATTTTTGAACCACGGATGATAAATGAGGGTCAAAGACAAAAGTCTCATGGATAAGGTTCCACCACAGATAATTTTCTCTTGTAAAACTTGTAACTGAGAGGATTTACACTGGACTTCTACTTTATTTTGGAATCCTTTTGAGACAATATAACGGCTCCTTAACACACTGCAATAAAAATTCCTCTTGTGAGAAACTTTACGCTTACGTGATCCGTTTCATTTCCAGCCCGACGCCTGTCAGACGGACTTTGATGCCGTGTCTATAATCCGAGGGGAGCTGTTCTTCTTTAAGTCGGGCTACGTTTGGCGGATCAGGGACGGGCATCTGCAGAGCGGTTACCCAGCGCTGGCCTCCCGTCACTGGAGGGGGATTCCCGACAACATTGACGCCGCCTTTGAAGACAAGTCTGGGAATATTTGGTTCTTTCAAGGTGGGCAGCAAGGACGTTTGAGCTCTGCTGTTATGGGGTTTATGGTTTCATGTGAGCGTAGGATTATTAAGTATCATGCACTCTTAGGCAAGTTTAAACTGGTGTAAAATGTTAATTAACACAGAGCTGTGAAATTATTGCAGTTAACTCTTTCTGTGAGTATTTCATTTAGATGTGGTTAGGGTGCAGTAGTATGTGCAATAGAATTTGTTTCAACCATATGTGGGTTGCATATTACCATCCTCACTGTGAAGGCCAAAAGGTTTATAATTATTTGAGGACAGTTAACTATATTTCTACCTCACCAGGTACATTGTCTTGATGTGATAAACATTATTATTATTATTATGAGCCAACTTTACCTAATGCTCTTACCTTGCTTCAACCTCTGACTTTCGGTTGGGTTTTGGTTGTCCCCACTGAGCATCACTGCTGCTCCAACTGATCAGTCTGAAAAAAGACATGAGCGAAAAGAGAAATGGGATGAAAACTTTATTGGGAACCAAGGAGCTCTGTTTGTTCAAACACAAGTTATGCCTGCACTGTTTTGACATGGAACAGATCATTTTATCACTGATACATCTAAGTTTCCATTTAAAGATTTACTCCCTGATTTTGTTTTAGCAGCAAAACCAGCTAAATCTTGTTTGTTATGAATAATGTATAAGATTGTGGACATTTTCATATCTGTAAATTCACTTACAAGAACTTCTAACTGCATTGATCCCATCTGCACTTGTCTCCATTTTTGGGACCATTTATCTGGTGCTATTAAGTTATCCATTTATCTGGTGCTATTTACATGGATGTACATGGATGTAGCTCTTCTTACGGAAGACTTGTGTCATGTGGACGCGCCAACAGTTTTGTTGTCATTACTTAGAATTCCTCATGGGGGAGACAGAAACTACGCACTATAGCTTTAAGCGACACAACAAACAGAAACTTACCAACAACAGTTGAATGTCGTCAATTGTTCACCATCTCTCTCTCTCTCTCTCTCTCCCTCTCTCTCTCTCTCTCTCTCTCTCTCTCTCTGGGCAGGTGAGAACTACTGGGTGTTCGATGCTGAGATGCAAATCAGAGGGCCGGAGTCCATCAGGAATTTGGGTCTGTCAGTGTCCGGGATCCAGGCGGCGCTGCGCTGGGGTGACGACTCCAACTACAACACCTACTTCTTCAAGTCAGGCAGCTACTGGAGGTTCAGCGCCCGCGAGAACCGGGTTGAGTCTGTTTACCCGCGCAGCATGCAGGACTGGAGCGGCATCCCCAACGACGTGGACGCCACTTTCAGGGACGTCTACGGTATGGTCCAAAGAGAAAAACATAGCAAGTGAACAGAGTTAAGAGTTCCTATTTGTGATTTAGAAACTTATAGTCTTGCATTGCCAGTCTGGCTAGTCCACACAGCATTCTCTGGTTTATTGGCATTTCTTTAAACCAATCACAGTCGTCTTGGGATGACTGAGCAACGGCACCTCTGCAAAATAGCCTCAGGAAGGAACTTGTTTTGGTGGAACATGTGTACGTTCAAAAGTTGTTTTAGTCGTGCAACAGAAAACTCAGATTTGTCAGATAGTCTAACTAGCTGTCTGGATTTACCCTGCAGAGATCTGAGGAGCAGTTAACCATAGTCCTCATAAATCCACCGGAGTTTAGAATGCCGGTCGGCCGTTGGGTTGGTGTGTCAGAGCCTTTAAATTGCATCCCGACTCCTCCACTTGCCTCCCTTCCTCAAGTCTTAGTCCCTCCCACCAAGGAGGCACGGGAGAGACACTAGGAAATCATTGGAGGAGAGAGGAAACAAGCAGATGTGTTTTTAGCAGGATGAGACGTCCTTTCCTCTGAAGCGTCACATGAATTCGTCAGCTGTTTGGGCGGAGTTAGCAACTCCTTCAGCTGCATGGCTTCCAGGAAGACTGCTCTTGTGTATCCTCGCTTATAGCTCCTCGATGATCCCTCCTCGATGCTCGCTCCTCAGTCCTCGGGGCAGAAATAAGAGCTTTGAGACGGCCTTCACCGAGGAGGGACAGAACAACTTCCGGTTCAGCTGAGGATCGATGAGTCGAGGAGCTATCAAATAAGGGGTATGAGACGCACCTTAGGTCAAATGGGATTTTGATACTCCAAGACTGATCAGTTCATGACGAAGCTGCGGTCATTTATGAAAATTAGCCTACAACCCTACCATCGAGTGTTTGAACCCACATTGGTTTGCCTTCAACAGATACAT
Source organism: Sander lucioperca (assembly GCF_008315115.2). Lineage (NCBI taxonomy): Eukaryota > Metazoa > Chordata > Actinopteri > Perciformes > Percidae > Sander > Sander lucioperca. The sequence continues at coordinate 38,498,079 of NC_050174.1, forward strand.
TCCTTATTATTTTATTTATAAAGAGTCGGTCAGGAATTAGCAAACTAGCTATCACAAGAATGAATTCAATCAATTCCATCAATATCTTTTTTAAATCCCTTGAATGAATGCTTCCCAAAGTTAATGAACAGCAGTTTTGAGCATTAAATTGTTCCAAATTAGGACAACTTTATTAAACCAAAGTCAAATAAAAAAAACAAATTTCTCCTAGTACGTCTCTGGCAGCCTGTGCCAAAGTCGGAAATGAAATGTATTGCTCCAGTTGACTGGTATTAAAATGTATAAAAAATGTATAATAATGAATTACCACGTTCAACTCTGTGATGTAGGCCATACATGCACAGACATGTGGAGACGCTAGTGTCTGCTCGAAACGTTTGTGCATGAAAAATTAATGTAGTTGCAGAACTGAGCTGCTGATGATTATTTTACTAAAAGTTACTAAAACTGAATAATCTCCAGTGTGTCAGCTCAAACAAACCACTGGATTGGTGGAGTGTGTTGGAAACACTACATTGTAGTGTAGGAAGTACTGCTGGGGGCTATAACCTGAAATTCATAAATACATTGCTTAAAACTGTTCAGTCAAACAATGTGAAATCGACCTTCCTCTGTAATGAATCAATGCAGCATAAGCATTAAAGCACGCACTGACTAACACTGATTTGTTGTCCTTTTGGGTGCATTAAAAGGCTTTAAATGACTGAAAGATATGCCAAACATTAAAACATTACTAAAATAATGACTTAACCTTAAAGCTGTCATGGGTAGCACCAAGCACGTAGTAGGTAACAAGTTCACTGTCTGCACAGGCTACTTCTAATCAAAACACCAACAAACAAGTGCATTCCTGACATTTTGAGATTTCCTAAACTATTTTTTTTTTTCTCTCTGGAATATCAGTATAATAATAATATATATATAATATATAATAATATAATAAGTTCTTTGAGACACAAAATACTTTGCAAGATCCCCTGAGACTGAGTATTTACACAGATTTCCCATTATGTTTTCTATCTTTCAGGCTACGCTCATTTTATCCGAGGACGACAGTACTGGAAATTCGATCCCGTTGGCATGAACTCTTTGGAGGGCTACCCTCGCTACGTCGGCATGGATTTTTTCGGCTGTAGAAATGTGTGAGTCTTTAACTGTGGAGAATCACACTAACAGATTTTTTTTTTTGACTATGAAGAGTTCTTGGAGCAGAGGCGTTTGTGTGTCCATCCTGGGGATTCAAGAGGGATGAGACGATCTCCTTTAAATCTGTTTATGCTTTACTCCATTTATTGAATTACACCTTCTCAGGAAAACCAAGTTATGTTTCCTCAGACTTGGCACCTCCTGTGCAGCTATACTCATATTTATTTTGCAAATTTTTGTCACCATCAGGCTGAGATTTGGGCCCCTGTAGTAATGACGTGTGATGCTGCATCATTCTCACTTCCTGTCTTTGCGCCTAAAATTGAGATTTTCCCACTTGTTTTGGTTCGCAGACAGAACAAGCACAGACTGTAGAGGATGTTTTCCATTTCAGCTCTTCTGTTTTTTTTTCATCATGGATGGACTCTCTGATCCTCAAGTGTTTAAGGGTGACATCAAACTTAAAGCTGCAGTAGGTAGATTTGAACATTTGGTGCAGCGGGTTAACTTTAGTTTTAATTCTGTAACTTTAAACCTAGAAATCCTTCAACATTGAGGCCAGTAAACACAAGTTTAAGGATGTGATTACACATGCAGTTGATTTTCCTGCCAGCCTCACTCACACTGTACATGAACCAGAACATATAAACAAAAGTCGCATCACTTTTAACACACAGTTGTAACTTTGACCGAGCATGACGACTCAGCTTTCAAAGTATTTGGCGTTTAATGTCCTGAAGTGAGTCTCTCAGGCAGCACTCACTATCATGCTGTGTAGTCAAGTTTACATTGAAATGTGAAGCAAATTTTCACTGAATTTTCAAAGAATTGGCACAAAAAAAAAAGTAAACAAACACTCGATCCATCCACTACTGTTATGCAAATATTCTGAGTTGAGTACTTCGAGATAAACAGTCGCATCAATTCTCCAGTCGGGTGCCATTAAACCTTTGCAGGAGAAGAGGAAACAATAGATAACCATGTGAGAAACATGATGGAAATATAACAACTATGTGTATTTCATGTATGAATGTGAGGGAGTTTACAGGCTCCACACAGATCTGATGATTTTAACTCTTCAGTGGATGTTTAAGTCACGCTGTAAGTTCTTCAAGAAGTCTGTTTCCATTGCACTTCATCACACTTTGTTTTTTTTATAGTTTTTCATAGATACACCAACTTTTCCACCTCAACCAAGCGTATATGTTGCTATATTTTGACATTGACCTAACTACACACAAATCTGTGCGGCTGATTGTTCGCACACTGTGTGGACAGTGCTGGCCTTTTATTAGGTGTTCATATTGTGAAGCAAAAGGACACAACTTCACTGTATGTCATGTTTTGATGTCACTCCTCTAACATGAAGCTGTTGATCACTCACCAGTCTGCAGAGCCTATGTGGTGGTAAAAAAAAAAAAAAAAGAAAACGAAAAAGCTTCAGGGCGCCATCTAGAGTTCAGCAGGAGAAGTGAGATATTTCCTCATATTTTGTGTCTCTCATGTCTCATGCTTGATGAAGTCATTGCTTATATATAACATAACATGGTGCTCTATTCAGGTTGGTCAGTGTGACACATTCAGGGACAGCAGCTGCTGCGTGGATCAGCGGTTCTCAACCCCCCCCCCGAATCACTAGACGAAGCCAGTGTTTCCCAAGACGTTACATCACATAGATAACCAGCTGGATGGCAGTGGTGGAAAGTAACTAAGTACACTTACTTAAGTAGGATTTTGAGGTGCTTTTACAATACCCGAATATATCCATTTTCTACGACTTTATACTTCTACTCCACTAGATCTTAGAGCCAGACATTTTTCTTTTACTCCACTACATTTATTCGATAGCTGTAGATAATAATTCATTTTATTATAAAGAAATGTACAAGATAAGCTTATAAAATACATTGTTAATCAAAGCTGTAAATAGTTAACTGTTGTTGCAGTTAGTATACAAAAATTATACTTTACCATTTTATACTAACAGGACTTTGACTTTGTTTCATTAAGGGCGTTTTCACACCTGTAGTTCGTTTGCTTTGGTCCGAATCAGTTGATGAGTTTGTAAACTTGGAGCGATTTCCCCTTGGTTCGGTTTCATTTCATACCTGGAAAAATCCAAGCGTACCAAAATGAGTCATTATAAATCCCGCAAAAACGTTCACTCCTCTTATTGGTCGGATGTGTCTGGGGGGCGGGAGCAAGAAAGTAAATACAGGAAGAAGGTCCTGTGTTCTGGACTAGTTCATAGTTCTTGCATCTCCGTGGTCAAACCAGCTCATTTCATTAAAATGATCAGACATTGTTTCGTGAGAGATGTTACTACGTATTCTCTGGTCACGAGACTTCGCTCTGCTCTGCCGGCGTCTGTCTCCAATTTTAGCGGCGGCTGGTTGGACCACGGAGATGCGAGTGACGAGAAACATTGAAGCTGCTACAGTTTGCTGCTCTGCCGCATCACAAATTGCTAAACACACCTGACAACAGGAGACATTAGCTCAGACTTGCAGAGTATGTATAGCTGGTACGGTTCCAGGTCGGATCAGGTTCTCACCGCAAACGAACCGCTCCAGAGTTGGATTGAAAGCGTTCCGCTTTTGGTGCACACCCGATTGCGATTGCTGCGTTCTCACCTGCCCAAACAAACCGCACCAAGGGGAAAAACTAACTCTAGAGCAATTCAACCGAACTAAACGGGGCAGGTGCCCTAAGATTTAATTCTTATTTTCTGTTTTCCAAGATCTTTCTGGAGCTGTTTTGCCCCCAACTGCAATTTACTTTAATGTTTTCCAGCTGTGAGCACCTCCTCCACTTCCTTGGTGCATTGCATTGTGGGAGAACAGTGCACATCAACAGCACTTATTTTAATATTCCTATACTTTAAAAGTAAAATTTGAATGCAGAGCTTTTACTTGTAATGGATTATTTTTACACTGTTGGACCTTTTACTTAAGTAAAGGATCTGCATACTTCTTCCACCACTGCAGGATAGTGAAAGGATCTCACGAACCTGATAAACTCATGTTCCGACCTCTTTGTGGGTCAGGTCCCCCAGGTTGAGAACCGCTGTGTTCCTGGTTGCAGCACTTGAAACGTGAAGGCTCAGCACAAACTGTGGAGTTCATCAGATGTTTGTTTTTCAGTGCGGGACGCTGACGAGTCGTTACAGTTTTCATCATTCAGACTTTGTTGTATCATTTCTACAACTCAAGTGTTAATCAGTGAATGAATATTTATACACAAACAACTTAGTACAAGTGTGTTGCTGTTTGTTGATGTCTTTGATTATTATTATTGTTTACTCATATGTAGCCTTTACCCTGTACATTCAAATGTATGAACTGCATATTGTTTTCTTTCTAATAAAACCATAACCTTTTTACTAAACGCTGCTGCGTCTGGAGAGATTAAAGCTGATATACTACGAAAGATTTAAAACTAGATACTCTATTAATTTTAAATTTTTAGATGCTTTTTTTTTTTACCCGTTGTGCATATGGAAATACATTTCTTTTTGACCAACTTACTTACTTCAGTCTTTGTGTTGAATGTGAGAAAAATATGTATGTTTAAAAGAAAAATAGTGCGTTGTATGAGTTTAACTGGTTGAAAGACATAGAAGTTTATTTTCCAGTCAAATCTGAATAATTTTCTTAATATTATTAATAAATGGCAATTTTTTTCGTAATTAGAAACATCACATTTATTGTGTATGAGACTTAGCAATTAGCCGTAATTAAAATATTTTGCTAAAAAATAATTTACAATGTTAGAAAAAACTATGATCTTTGCTGTAACAGAATGATGCTGTTATGTCTTAAAACATGTTTTAATTCAATCTTTCATAGACTGAATAATCAGTGATTTAACAAATACATAAATATAAATATTGATTCACTTTTAGCTTTAAATTGTAAATTCCTCAAGTCAAGTCTTTCGAAAATGTATCATTTTGTAAATAAATTCTCATGCACAATATTAGTTTAAATAAGTCATCTTATTTTTTTTTATTTTTCAGTCCTAAATATTGTCAGTTATGTAACTTTTTAAAATATCTTTTAATACAAATTTCATTTTACAAACTAAATCCCACTGAGATTAAGGATCTTTTTCTTAATAGGTTAATATATAGTTCATATGATAAAAAAAGGAAGATATCACAACACTGGGATTAAATGTGGAGATGTTAGAAAAAAGAAAGCAAGTTAAAAACTAAATTTCTGCATCTGGATTCTAATTTATTTGCATTTAAAGTGACTATAATGTGTAAAAGGTTTGCAGTGTGTGGGGTGGATGGTGTTAATTGATGAGTGAATCTGATTGGCTGGTGGCAGAGAGAGGGGGCGGGGCCTGTGCGGTGCATTCAGTGAGTAAATCATTGCTGACAGTGAGGCAGCAGCATCAGTGATGGCTCACAGCTTCACTCAGGAGTATTTTCAGATCCCCGTGGTGACCCGAGCCTACACGACCGCCTGCGTGCTCACCACCGCTGCTGTGGTAAGACACAACAACAACAACAACAACAACAACATGTCGGTAACAATGAAGACAACAACAGAGTTTAAACTCTGACCTCCAAGCTTTGATTAGACAGGAAACAAATTATTTAGAGATAGTAGGGGACTATTCATTTCTAACTTTTCCCTGTTGGAATTCACAATCAAGCTACTAATCTACAAGATGTTATTGTTATATTAAGAGCTAAATTACATAACTAACTAAATGTGAAACAAATTGATAAAAGACTAACCAGCAAACAGTTTACACATTCGCTGAGAAAATAAATGTGTCTTCCAACGAGAAAAAGCTTAAAGCGCTCATATTATGCTTTTTGGCTTTTTCCCCTTTCCTTATTTGTGTTATATATCATTTTTGTGCATATAATAGGTTTACAAAGTGAAAAAGCAGCATTTTATTGTGCAATCCTGTATTGTATAATGACAATAAAGCTGAAACTTAAATGTAAGTATTGAAAGGAATTGAGGTGTCAGTGTAAAGAAGTTGATAGATGTTAATTAAAGGTTAATTATTGAGCTGTTTCAGTTGAAGAGAGTGCTGAACACAGTTGAGCCATTAGTTCACATGTAATCACAGGGTGCAGTTGAACTCATTTAAAGAGTATGAGATGAAAGCAGTTGAACTGTCAGTTATAGAGTAAAAAAACAACAGCAGTTGAGATTTGTGTTAAAGTTCTGATGTGCTGTAGCTTTAATCTGTGCATTTAAAACAGTGTCTGTTGATTTGCAGGCACTGACAGTAGAAATGTTGGTTGATGTGTAATCAGTGAAAGCAGTTGAAGCGTCAGGTAAAGTGTCCAAGAAAGCACTTGAAATTTTAGTTGAAGTGTAAGATTTGAAACTAAACAGTTTAAGAGTAAAAGATCAAAGCAATTGAAATTTCAGATGAAGTTAAAGCGATGAAAGCCGTTTACATGTCAGTTAAAGGTTAATTATTGAGATTCAGTTGCAAAAAAGCACTTACAATTTTAGTTGAAGTGTAAGATATGAATATAGTTTTAAATATCTAATTGAATTATTAATCTTGAGTGCAGTTGAAATCGTTGGAGCTACACCTGCCATGACATAGTTGTGTCCCCTAGCAACGCTAGAGTATACGCGTCATTTTTATTAACAGCTATCTATTTGGGACCAGGCTATTTCTGGGAACAAAAGTGTTTATTCTGAAAGTTACATCTCTGATGCTTGAAATGTTTGAGTTTGCTACGTTTTTCTTCATCTGTTCCTGAATGCACTGTGGTGAGCGACGGAGAGCAAGCTGTACCCAGCATGCCGTTCGGCAGTGTAACAGTTAATAAGGGATCCCCTCTCAATACACTACACAGTGTGTACATAATGCACAACTAATAAATATGTCACATAGATCTCAAGAGCTCGCACAGCCTCCACTTATGGGTGCACACAGGAGGGGTTATAGTGGTTGACAAATACATCAATAAACACTTGAAATGTCAATTAATTAAATGCTTATATATGCTAAATAGGGGGGACTTAATGTTACCAATGCAACAAATCAAATATCCAAAAAATAATCACAATCCATGCATGTCTTGATACATACTGTAACTTGCTGATTAATCTCAAGCTGTGTTATTTTACTTTAGCAACTTGAGGTCATCACCCCCTTCCAGCTCTACTTTAACCCAGACCTCATCATCAGAAGATACCAGGTAACATTTATGAGCTATTACATTGCCAAACATGGCCATATAGTGCGTTATTATATTTAAAGCAGCCATATTATGCTCATTTTCAGGTTCATAATTGTATTTTAATGTTGCACCAGAATAGGTTTACATGGTTTAATTTTCAAAAAACACCATATTTGTGTTGTACTGCACCGCTCTCTCTCACTGCTGCAGATCCTCTTTTCAGCTGGTCTCTGTTTTAGCTACAGAGTGAGACCTCTTTTCTTCTTCTTCTTCTGTACCATCTTTGATTGCACTGCACATGCCCAGTAGCTCAGATGTAGATCATGTCAGCTAGCTAGCTCCATAGACAGTAAAAGAAAGGCTGTTTCTACAACTTCGGTCAGTTACAAGGCAGGATTAGCTGGGAGACTTCTAAATGAGGGCGCACATGGAAGTAGTTCTTTTGTAGATTATGGTGAACTTGTGTGTGTTGTAGCAGTGCTTTGCTACTGAGAACGAGGTAGCATGCTAACGCTACGAGCTAATGGTTGCGGTTAGCCTGCTCGTTTCGGCTTGTGACGTCACAAGCCGTGCCGATTTTGAACAGCTCACCCAGAGACTGAAGGCAGGACACATTCAGAAACTGTATCTCACTCTAAACAGCATGGATGGATTTTTTTCAAAGTTTGTATGTGTGTGGATGTACCAGAGACACAACATAACACCCCAAATCCCAGAAAAAGTGTTTTTTTCATAATATGGTTTCTTTTATCTCTTTCTTTCAGATATGGCGCCTGATAACCAGCTTCCTCTTCTTTGGTTCTCTTGGATTCAGTTTCGTGTTCAACATCATCTTTCTGTATCTTTTATCACAAAATGAATATCTCAGTGTATCTATAAAAACACTAATATAAAGTCTAATAATTCATTTTTGCAGCAGAGTCCTTAACTAAAGGAAGTTATCGATACTGTCGGATGCTGGAGGAAGGCTGTTTCCGGGGAAGGACGGCGGATTTTGTTTTCATGTTCTTGTTTGGAGGAATCGCGATGACTGTATCCTTTCAGATGTTCAGCAAAAGAACAGTCTAAAGTTTTATTGCAATTAGGGCTGGGTGATATGGAGAAAATCAAATATCACGATATTGTTAACCAAATACTTCGATATCGATATTGCAAAGATATTGTAGGGTTGACAATTATTGCTTTCCCAAAATATTTACACAATGAGGTTTGTGATAAATAATCATCAGTAATGTGGATATAATGACTAAGTGGGTAAAGGCAAATAACAGAACAGCTGGAACAGTCTGGTAGGTTCAGAAAATGACATGACTTTACTGTAATGCAGCTCATAAAACCAGGAAAATACAACACTAGGAAAATACAACACTAATATATTACGATATTACAATATCCAAAATCTAAGAAGATATCTATTCACTTATCATGATATCGATATAAAATCAATATATTGCACAGCCCTAACTGCAACGCTGCTTAAACTACCACTTGTGGTGTTCACAGGTTCAATTTAAACTCATCTTTTTTTAGAAACAAAGTCCCTGTCACTCTGAATAATCCACAAAACACTCTGTAAAGAGTTTTAATTGGAATGATATTTCTCCTAAAGAAATATTCTCCAGGAAATAAGGATGCAACTAAAGATTATTTCCATTATCCATTTGTCTGCCAACTATTATCTCTATTAATCAACTTTTCACTTTGTCTGTTAAATAGTGAGAAAAGTTGATTACAATTTGCCCAAGGTAACGTTGTAAAGATCTTTACTTTGTGATTAGGGCTGCAATGTATCTACCATTTATTTTCAGTTGAATCAATTACTTATGCATTGGTTTATCTAATAGAAACAGTGCTCATTAATAAACTAGTGTTGTGTAAATGTAAAAAACAACAAAAAAAAAAAAACATGACCATCACTATTCACCAGACTGTCCGACCAATGCTCCAAGACAAAAAGATGTCTCATTTACTGAAAGAAATAAGCTAGAGAGTTTTTACTTAAAAAAAAAAAAAAATACCACTCCGTTCTACTCTCATTCTATTTCAATGGATTTTACCCTGACATTTTTTATTTTTCTAGTACCCATCCATAGTGGTGACAGAAAACTATCTGCAGGGTTAGATACCACAAGAGCCGACTGACTAAATGTTTTCTCGTCATTTGGGTGAACTGAACCTTTAAAGGACAAATCCGGCGCAAAATGAACCTAGGGGTTAATAACACATGTACCGAGTCGACCATTGTCTGGGATGTTTTCATGCTAATCGAATGTGACCAGTTTTAGCGCAAACCGCTAATTAGCTTATAATGCTAGTCGTTGGGGCCACGAGTAAAGTAAAAAGAAATCGCTATTTCTATACCACTAACAAGGCTCAAAATAGCACCACACTTCCACGGTAGCATAATGAGGGTCCCTACACGTGAACCAGTAGAACGACGAACGCCGTGCAACCAGTAACCAGTAACATTGCTCAAGCATTGCGTTCGTCGTTCGGCTGGTTGTGACTGTTTTCCTAAGATAGCGCCTGCCTGTATACGTGAACGGTAATGTCTTTCTAAACTATCTTTTTAATAGACTGTCTGTACACTTACAAAGTTCTTAATGCTTTGGTTTACATGTAGGGACCCTCATTATGCTACCGTGGAAGTGTGGTGCTATTTACTTTACCAGTGCCCTGACGACTAGCGTTATAAGCTAATTAGCGGTTTGCGATAAAACTGGTCACATTCGATTAGCATGAAAACATATCCCAGAGAACGGTGAACTCTGTACACGTGTTATTAACCCCTAGGTTAATTTTGTGCCGGATTTGTCCTTTAAGGTGAAAACATTTTCTGTTTTAGTCCCTTCTGGCTAAAAGCATGTAAACCCAGGCTACTGTACATGCAGCCTGTCTCTTTTTGATGATGCTCTGCATTTTGTAGCCAGAAGCTCTTGTTCACATTCCAGGTTAATGGTACAGTCCTGGGTCTGTTCACCACAGATGTCCCTCTGGGCTGCTGTGAAACAGTCAGTGTGCAGGTTTATGGTTTGTCTGGGGCTGTGTGGTTTTTCATGGGTAGTTTTAAATGCAGGTCTAATTCTGTTGTTCTATCAGGACACTAACATGCTTAGGTTGGCTTTTTTTGTGAAGTGTTTAGCGTTTATTAAACAATAGTCTCGCTTTGTCAGACCTTCCTCCACAGCGCTGCCGAGGAAGGTCTGGCTAGTCCACACAGCATTCCGGGATGGGAGAAAAATCTGCTCTGGTTTATTGACATTTCTTTAAACCAATCACAATCGTCTTGGGTGGCGCTAAGTGCCGTATGGAGCAACGACGTTGCCTCGGGAAGGAACTTGTTTTGGTGGAACATGTTTACGTTCAAAATTTGTTTTAGTCATGCAAAGGAAAACTCAGATTGGACAGATAGTCTAGCTAGCTGTCTGGATTTACCCTGCAGAGATCTGAGGAGCAGTTAACCACAGTCCTCATAAATTGACCGGAGTAAAATTGAACACAAAGAAAGCGGAAGATGACGGACATCCGGCTGAAATTAGGGACATTCGTCTGAATTTCCGGCGGCAACAGTGCAATCCCGGAAGTGGAACATCGTGGATATAGACTAAGTTAACAATAACACCAGCTCAGACAAAATGTCTGCTGATTTTAGGGAGGAAACCTTTAGTTTTAGGACTTCAGTCATACAAATACTCACATTTTAAGGAATTGCATCGTGCCACTCCGGAAGCTCAGGACTCAAGCATTGAGGTTATTTCTGCAGGGGTTTCCTTTGAGAAACTGAAACTCTTAATCGCCATCTGAAACAGACGTGCTCCAGTGTCGATTTTACTGTCGGAATGAAAACAAAACCAACTGATTTGTTGTATTTAACCTGAAGGCGTGCAGCTGTTTGGTCTGTTCGCCAACGTCTTCTTCCTGGGCCAGGCCTTCATCATCATGCTGGTGTACGTGTGGAGTAGAAGACATCCGCTCGTACGCATGAACTTCTTCGGCCTCCTGAACTTCCAGGCCCCGTTCCTCCCCTGGGTGCTCATGGGCTTCTCACTGCTGCTCGGAAACTCCATCGTGGTCGACCTTTTAGGTATAAATACATTTAACCAAAAACAAACATCTGGTGTAACCAGACCCTGTTCCTGCAACCTACACTATTACATTTTCAAATTACAGAAGGCCTAAATTATATTAACAGACCCTTAGCAGTGAGTTTAAAGTTTAATTGTATCAGAAAAATGTAAAAGGTAGTGTACATTTAAAGGGTCAACAACAGGGCATTATTCTATATTTTTCGTATCAATAACCCCTAAAAAATAAACAATAAAACAATGCATTAGTCTGACTTTCCTACCGTGTCTGTGGCTCTCAACTCCAAGCTTATTGGTTCCTACTGACAACATATACAGTATATATACACCGTGTGTGTATATATATATATATATATATATATATATATATATATATACACACCGTGTATGTATGTATGTATGTATGTATGTATATATATATATATATATATTGTTTTTTAAAAGCTCACAAATGTAGTTTCATTTAAAAAAAAATCTCAGTACTTTCTTCTTCTTACTTACTTAATCCACATTTGGTGCTCTAGTGGGCAGCAGGACTGCGTATGTGGGATTATGTCATAATAAACGTACATGCGTGCGTACTGGTAATAAAGGAACATGTCACCGAGTGCAACAGAGTGGCTCTGCTTCTATGTGTTTTTCCTCAGGTATCAGTGTCGGCCACATGTACTACTTCCTAGAAGACGTGTTTCCAAACCAGCCGGGAGGAAGGAAGCTGCTGATGACACCAGATCTTCTGTAAGAAGATCTTACTTGTCACTTAGAAAGAGGAGAAGTATTGAACCGCAACTTTCTCAGAAACACCCAGAAACGGTGAATTAGTATAAAGAAATTTTGTTTTTTTAGTCTAATTTAGGACATGCTATGAGATTTTTTGCCCCCGTTGTCTCCTCACAGGCGGGCCATGTTTGACCGGCCGCAGGATCCAGACTACCGCCCCCTCCAAGAAGAGCAGCAGGGTGGAGATCTGCAGCAGGACGACGAGCCAAACAACTAACACAACCCCAATCCCCAAAATTTGGATAAATCAGATGACACAGAAAGACAAGTCAGAAGATGTGGATCCCCAAGAGACAGTTCAGGACTGAACTACAAGCTAACCTAAATTTGTGTTTATGCCCCAATGTTGTTGACAAAATCCCAAACCTGGCGATAAGCCAGAGACTCTGATTCGTCTGGCTACTTTTTACAAAGCTATTTACTTTTTGTAAGCATAAAGAAATACAAACATCCTAAGAGAGCTCCAACTGTGTAAAAGAAGTAAAAACAGCTGGAAACTGATTTCTGACCACAGCTTGGCTGCTCTAGTGTCAACAGAACCAGAGGAGTAAACTGGCTTAGAAAGAACTGAAAGGAGCAGGACTAACACGCTTGCCCTTGCTGTTGTGTCACTGCTGATGGTTCACAGAACAGCCGACGGCCTGAAATCCCATCAGCCCCATCTGCACACTCTGCACTTTCACCCGCTGCCTTTGTGGGTCAAACACTGAGGGACAAAATGGAAATTGCTTAGCGCAACAACACGCAAACAAGTCCCTGTGGGACCCCCAACAACAAAACACATACTTCATCATCCCTCATAACACAGAACCGCTGATAAATATTAGTCAAGAATCCAACTCTGTGTTTTCAGAGACTCAGAGAGAACACACAGTCCACTCATTTTTTTCAAACATTGATAAATGAAATAGAGTGGTGTTTCATCTTCAACAAAACCGTCTTTGACTGAGTGTAAATGTACAGCAAAAGATTTATTTGTGTTTTTTTGCCAACTCAGAGAGGAATTTGCCACCTAAAACCATCATGTGAGCTATAATTAAAATTGCAAATCTAGAGATTTTGAAATTGCACAACCACAAGTTTGAAATAAAAACGATTAATCGGTCAGCCCTGCCTGGGAGGAAACCGGAGCAACAAGTGGCACCCGTATTTAATAAAACAATATCAGAAAAGCCGTTCCCTAGTTATGGCAGAAATACTTTATTCAATAACTTTTTGTGATGCACAATATAACAAGACAAATCAAGCTCTTTCACTTTTTTTTTTATTTTGTAAGAATTATTCAAATGTACAAAAAGACAACAAATACAACATAACAATATATTATTTGAGACTGGCTGTGTGGTTTTTATTCTCACTCTGTGGTCAGGTAAAAGTCAGTGGTCAAAGTGAGAGAGCAGCTTCTCCACGCCGAGCGTTCGGAAGAGAAACATGACGGATTTTCTACCGGGGGCTTTGCAAACAGAACATAATATTAACATTGATAATTAAAATTAAAAAAAAAAAATATGACACGGTGGATGATTGAGAACCCGGTCGAGCAGAAAAAGACATCCAGCGTCAGATGGAGGGACATCTTTGTTGCTGATGTTGCGAAACCGTGACAGCGGCATACCTCAATCCAGACGCTCAGCGTTCCTGTAGGGGTCGCTGATGCTGCTGCTTCTACCAGGCGGGGGCCGTGTTCGCCAATCGCCTCATTCGCCTGCGGAGAGAACGGGAACAGAGTGTCAACGCCTCAAATAACAACAGCGACATAAACTGAACCGCTACATCTAATAATTGTTTTAATTCTGGCCTAATCTTTATTCATTTTTTGTAATGAAAAAAAGTTTTCAAAATTTGACGTCTTCAAGCAACCAACACTTATTTTCATAACCAATAAACTGTAGGCATTTTTATTTTCAATTAAGTGATTAATTATTAAGTCTAGAAAATGGCAAAAAATTGCTCTTCCAAATTTTGCACAGCTGCAGGTGAGGTCTTCATGTCTTTGTTTTATCCAAAAAAAAAACAGAAGACACTCAATTATTAAAGTGTCCATATTATATTATGAAAAAAATTATTATTTTTTTTATTTATTTTGCATCTCAGGTGCTTCCACACGCATGCAAACTTGGAAGAAAAAAAAACACCCATGCTGTTTTGAGTGAGATACGGGTTTCTGAATGTGTCCTGCCTTCTGTCTCCGGGTGAGCTGGTCAAAATCGGCAGGGCCGTCTACGTCATCGGCCGAAACATTTGAATTCTCTGAGACTCCCCTCCTTCTTCAGGATCTGATTCTGGTTCTGGATTCACACGTAGTTCTATCTAGTCACGTTAGGCTACAGTCTCCCCGTTACTAATGTCTGTGCCCAAGCACTGACTAAGTGAGTATCTACTGCGCATGTGATACTCCCAACAAAGATGGGATAGAAGTGAGATGCCTCACTCTGTAGCTAAAACAGAGAGCTCAACACACAGGGTGAAAAGAGGAGCTGCAGCAATGTGCAGTACAACAAAAATATGGTGTTTTTTCAAAATTAAACCACATAAGCCTATTCTGGTACAACCTCTATTCTGGTTTCAGGTAACGGCACCCTATGGTGTCTATTTGCTGGATGGTTTCAAGGTAACGGTCGGTAGCTAACATTAGCAGATAAGCCCGTTGACAGCAACGTTATTGTTCATATTTTGGCACAAGTTTCTGACCGTAGTAGTGGTCATAGTGACTGAAAGTGTGATGCGAGATGCTAAAAACAAACTACACGCTGTTTTCAGGTAACGTTACATTTTGACGTTCAGGAAGGCAGTTTGGACTTACATTAGCTGTTTAAGTGTAATTACTAATGTTAACTAGCATTTTAGTTAGCAATAATTAGCCTGTGTCTATGTTATCTCCTTACATATACCTACGCTCTCCGTCTCTGCAAGATTGGGAATGACTGAGATTTCTCTTGGCACAGCTACCAGAAGACTTCCAACTTTCAGACACGTTGCTCACGTCACATCTACGTCTTCAAGCTCAGTTGGAGGCTGCGCAGTAACGCTCAGCCATCACCGGAAAAGTGATTCTAATATCCTTCACTGGTCTCCGTGGAAAACAACGGCGTCACTTTGTCCATTTCTTTTACCGTCTATGACTAAAAGCAGCAGGCTCCATCTGGAGGTCCATCAAACAGCGGTCACTCACCTCGTGTTTCTGTCCTGATCTCTGATCTTCTTCTCCATCTCTGCGTCTGTCAGGGTCTCCAGCAGGGGGCACCACTGGTCGGCATCACCTGTGTTTCTAATGGCTATCTCCACTGTGGGCAGCGGGTTCTCACTGCGAAACAACAAGAAGAAAAAACACTTCAGTCAGATTGGATTTGCTTCACTGCAACACTCGATGGATGTTTCCCACTGCTGCAGCTGAAGGTCCAGTTGGGACTCAGATCCAGGTTTTCAAATCCATGTGACACGTGGAGTCACCCCCCCAAAGATTAAGCAGACCCAGATACATGCAAATTGAACTTCAAAGACATAGTTTCTGTTACAATAACTAAATATTATGACATGTAACTGAAACATGTATCATAGTTTGGATGGCCCTGGATAAGCAGTGGGAGCAAAGATGACAAAAAGACAGAAAGAATCAATCAATTCATGAAAGAAAACCAAATTCCTGACTTTGCAGATACTTCAGGTAACAATCACGACTCCATGGAAACAAAGAAAACATGAAAACAAGCGTGAGAAGCGATGGTAAAATAACAAATCTGTTTTTGTAACTTTATGCATGCTTGGTTCTTTGCACGGCTCACTGTTCATCATCCGCTGTCATGATGTAAGCAGAAAAAATGTTGGTACCAAAACATTTCTTCCAGACCAGATGTCCGACTGTGATAGAGGTCAGCGCTGCTGGTTTCGAGACATGTCATTACTTCGCATCCTGACAGCAGACTGTCGGATACATTTCACCCAAAGAAGAACCACGAGAGCCGCAAACAAGACCTTCATTTAACCTCCTTCAACTTCACTTTATATAAAAAACATGTCAGGAGAGAGAGATCTCAGGCTTCAGGTGCTGGATCAGCATCACGAACAAGAAGAGAGGTCAGGGGTCACAGCCATGTCACCATGGCAACAACAGAGATGTAACAGGAAAGACATTTCCACGCTGTTTATTTCTGCAACTCCCTAACAGTTTCAAAACCAGGAAACTACACATTTTCTAAAAGTTTTCAAATACTTATTTAAAATATGATACATTTTTCCCTCCAAAAAGTGGAGAAAACACTGCAATACAATCATAATGGCCTACATCATGTCCCGGTAATAAAGCACAGCATTATGCTACAGCATTAGTTTGACATAATGATGATAATTCATCACGCTGTGCGTTACAGAACCGATACGACAAACACGTGCCTGTTTTTCTAACTGCCCAGTGTTCCTCTTTTTATATTAAAGAATAACTTAACACTAAATACGGTTTTTTTTTAAGGTTAGGTAATATTAGCAGAGGCTGAAAACGTGTATTAAATATTACGTCCTCAGGAAGAATGAGGATCCTAAAAATATACCAACAAACAAACGTCCGCCGAGGAGGTCATGTTTTCGGTTCGGTTTGTCCGTTTGTTGGTTTTTCTGTCAGCAGGATTCCAAGCTCGGAACTCGGACAACCTCGCAGTAGCCCGAGTTCAAAATCCAACACGGCTGCCCCCTGTATCAACAGTTGTGAAAGCTGTAGTAACAAAGTTATGAGCACTTATGTCTTATTTGTGTCTCACTAAATCAGTCGTACACACAGTGGTGTCCAACTTCTATCTGTGGACATGTTGTTACACTGTTTGCATGCACAAAAAACAGCGTAATGCATTGCTATTAACCGGTATTGCTAACAATGGCTAACCTGGCTAGAGCTAATGAAAACAATGAAAATGGAACGCATTCAACTCTGACGTGATGTCATTCCCAGCTCCGGATCCCGAGTTCAGAGGTAAATGGAACGCACTATATGTTCCCAGCTGGGAAAACTCCCACTGCATTAACACTGCGAGATAGGGTATGCCTTGAAGGAGGTCTGCGCTCTCAAGAATACTCTTCCAGTTCACATTTTCTTTTGCCAATTTTCTGGAATCTCGATCAAAATTTGAGCTAAAACTTGGCTTGTGACTGTTCATTAACTATTTCAGGTACAAAAGCACACATCAATCTAATCTAATCTAGCTTAGTGGGTGAGACTGGAACTGGTGCTGGACACCGAGAAAAACATACTTTGCTGTGGGTTTGAGAGACCGTACCTGAAGGCGTACGTCCTCTGGTGCCAGCTCAGCTGACCGCGGATGCTGTAGGCGATGGTGGTGACAAACTCTCCGCCCAGGCCGAGCTCAGAGCAAAGCTTCAGGGCAAACTTCTCTGGAGAGTTCTCCCTCTCAGACATATCCCACTCAAACTGGTCCACCAGGGAGATGTTCCCAACATGGATGTTCAACTGGAAACCAAAAACATTTAAATCAACAGGAGGAAGAAAAAACATGTCTGCACTACAAGTATAACTCTGGGGGATGTGTGGCATGAAAACATTACGTGTGAAAGATGCTCAGTGTAGAGCTATTGGCAGTGTAGAGCGCACCTTGATGATGACCCTCTGGTCCGTCTGCTCCTCCAGGATGCTGTCTGTCGGATAAGACTCGATCTGCTGTCGGATGGCTGAGGCGATGGCAGGGACGAAGGCCAGCGGGTTGAGGTCCAGGTCGTCGCAAAGGATCTCAGCGAACATCTCTGGCGTCATCAGCTTCTCTGGAATTATTATTATTATTATTATTATTTTTTTTTTAAAAAGGAAGAAGGCTCCCGGTGCTTTGAGTCTTTTTTTTATAGCAAATTTTCCTGAGCTGAGAGAAAGTGACAACGGGACGTTACCGTTCATATTCCAGGTGAAAGCGTCTCTGAGCTTCTGTCCCTCAATCTCCATGTCCAGACGGATCGGAACCAGAACTTCAGACTGAGTGGCGTTCTCGTGGATCACTGCGGGGTCGTGGTCGTCAAAGCTGGAGAAGACCAAAACACGCGGGGGGCAAAAACTTACCGACAGTAGCTACAATCATAGACTGCACTCACTGTAAATATACTCAGCAAAAAAAGAAACGTCCTGTCACGTTCAACTGCTTTTATATTTTAAGCAAACTTAACATATGCAAATATTTGCATGAACATTAAAAGTTTTAACAACTAAGACATAAACTGAACAATTTTCACTGACATGTGACTAAGAGAAATCGAAGTGTGTCCCTGAACAAAAGTAGCCCTCAGTATCTGGTGTGGCCACTAGCTGCATTAAGTACTGCAGTGAATCTCCTCCTCATGTACTAGGGGTGCAAGATATATCGACTCAATATCGTTATATCGAAAGTATGCAATATTTTTTTATTTATATTTTATATTTTTTTTTTTTCAATTAATTTTTTTTTTTTTGTGGAGCGCTGCGTCCCGTCCGTTGGCTGTGTGGCTTAGTTGTGTTTGACTTAGAGCTCGCTTGAAACGCTAGAATGATCATCATTTCATTGGCCAGTTACCGTGCCACTTGCACGTTAGTGCACGTCAGCGCACGGGGCCACTTCGTGACAAACCCTATGAAGCGTACCACGTGACGTGTGTGCATATTTCAACAGAGTGACAGTGTAAGTGAAGAAATAGAGAGAGACAACAAAACAAAACGAATCAGAGTAAAGAAAGAAAAGTTGTATCCTGTTCTCTTTATATATTTTATACTGTACCACCAGTAGAACATGTCCTGTTCTGTAGACATGGTCCTTATTTATTTATTCATGTTGGACCAGTCCAATATGAGAGTCAGTTGAAATAAACCTTGTGTTGTAAGAAAACTTGTTTAATTTGTTATGAATCTATTTTGATGCGTTTTCCCCTAACTTTTGTAATTTTACATATGTTTAAAAAATATCAAAATTAATATCGATATCGCAATATTCATAATCAATATCACATTTTGTCAATATCGTGCAACCCTATCATGTACTGCACCAGACTGGCCAGTTCTTGCGGTTGTTGTTGCCATCCTCTACCTGTGTGATATTAGGTGTGATATTTGGATGTACCGATCCTATGCAGATGTTGTTACATGTGGTCTGCCACTGCGAGGACAATCAGCTATGCTTCCTGTCTCCCTGTAGCGCTGTCTTCACAGTAGGGACATTGCAATGTATTGCCCTGGCCACATCTGCTGTCCTCATGCCTCCTTGCACCATGCCTAAGGCACGTTCACACAAATTAGCAGGGACCCTGGGCGTCTTTCTTTTGGTGTTTTTCAGAGTCAGTAGAAAGGTCTCTTTACTTCCCTAATTTTCTTATAACTGTGACCTTAATTGCCTACCGCCTGCAAGCTGTTATTTCTTTCGACCGTTCAACAGGTGCATGTTCATTAACTGTTTATGGTTCATTGAACAAGCATGGAAAACATTGTTTAAACCCTTTACAAGGAAGATCTCTAAAAGTTATTTAGATTTTTACAAAAGTATCTTTGAAATACAGTGTCCTGAAAAAGGGGCGTTTCTTTTTTTTCTGAGTTTATCTTATCTTAGGTTTGTCTGCTCTACATGACACCAATCATGGCATTCTCTGAAAAGGTGAAGTCGTAAAAGTGGTTATAAAAAGGAAAGTGTGGAGATGTAGTACACGTATAACGCATAACATATTTAGGGTTTGTGATGACCCCTCCCACTCCGGGGGCACCATTGAGTATTTTTTTTTCCTGCAGGTGTTTAGGAGGCAGGCCGAGTGGCAAGGTGAGGCAGGAGGATCAGCCACACCTGAATCCTCTCTGCATGATTGCCTTCCGTTTCCAATTTAACCCTTGTGTTGTCTTCCCTTCAACCTTGAAAAAAAAACAGTTTGTTTTTGCTTTTTCCAACGTTTTAAATTTTTCTTCTACACATTTTCAGCGCTTATTTCTACGTCCCATATTTTCTGATATAAAACAAAATTTAAAATGGGCCAATGTGACCCGAAGTCAACACAAGGGTTAAGGTTGGAGCTGAGCAGTTCACACAGCCAGCAGGGTTGGGTTCCATTATGTTTTTCACACACTCCCTATTGAAATACATGTTTTGTCCTATTTTTTTTAATAAGTAATTTTTATTTTGGGTTAAAAAAAAAATGTTTTTAATTTAATCCTTAACTATGTGTGGTCTCTCTTATTTTAGGTTTCACACCTAACCTGTTTGGTTCGGTTAAATCTAAATATTATGAATTTGCCCGTTGAGCTGTCGATTACACTCTGGTGTGGGACCAAACAAACGGTCGAGACCGCCTGAAAAAGATTGGTCTCTGCGTGCTTCCAAGCGGCTCCAGTGCAGTTTGTTTGTAGTCTGAAAGCGAATCAACTACAGGATTCTGTGATCGTAGATGTGTGATTTTAGCATGTTTGCAAAGACCGAACCACTATTAAATCCCTTTGCTCATTGTAAACTGTTCAAGAGGCGATCTTATAGCGAGGAGCAACTGAAAAGAACCAGAATTTCTTCCTTAATTTAGACCCAATGAAGTGAACAAGTGGGAACGTGCACTTAAACATACCATAACTCTCCAAACTCCGACAATAAGAAAGGATAATATAAAAAACGGCGACAGAGCCATACTAAGTTATATACAACTTCCAAAAGACAACTAAAAAGATCTGATCGGTCTAATATCAAGTAGTACCATTGTTATATCTGGAGAGAGACAAAAACCATTACTTTAATTCCATTACATTCATTGTTTGAAAGAGTGAAATACTTGTTTTAACCTACGAAGATCTAAGATTTTAGTTTAGAAAAAGGATACAATGAGAAATAAACATAAATGTTCTCTAGTTCCCTCAATAATTCCCACAACGCATTGAAAAAGAAGTTATTTCTAAAAATCTTACGATGCAATGCTTCGCCTTTGATAGATGTGAAAACCACAGTTATGCCGCACTATTTTTACGTTAAACGATGCTGGTTCATGCGTGTCTGGAATCTCAGTTTACCCCTCACTATAGAGTTAACCATTGGGCGTATATATAGGGAATACAGAGAGTGACGGAGTGATTCGTGCAGGCTCCTGTTGCTCACCACAGTGGGAAGGTCCTCTTCTTGTCGCGGCCCAGTCGGCTGCGGTTGATGGTGGTGGAGCAGGGCACCGCATCCAGGTGGTGAGAACTGTTGGGCAGCGTGGGAACCCACTGACTGTTCCTCTTCGCCTTCTGCTCCCTGGTGACAGAACAAGACAGATGGATGCACGTGAAACTAAAAATCATAGCAAATGAGATGGGCTTCTTTTCTTATTTCATCTCACCAACATAGACTTCTATGTTAAAAAATGTACAGGTTACATTCTACTAGGATTGGATATGTTTAGAAAAGGGGGTAATGTAAATATTCTGGTTCGTTATACGTGTGACCCAAGGAGCCGTTTGATGTGATGCTAACATGTAAAAATCTGTGATTTTTGATACTTATTACAGAGAACTCTTTCTAGGGCTGGGCACCGAATTCAATACTTTTTAGGCACTGACGAGATGCCTCTTTAGTATAAAGTATAAAAAAAATGCCCCCTCATTTAATACCAAATTCCAATACCTAAGGAGTAAATCTCGTCAGCATCAGTGAGCCAATAAGCATGCAGCATGCTTCCATCAAGATCTAATAATGATTGTGATTGGCTGTCTAACGTTACGTCGCAAAGGCACGCAGGAAAAACTCTACGTTACACAGAGACGGGGCTCACGTAGTAGGAGCTGAAAAATAAATAAAAGGATTTGTGCCGTAATGTGTAATTTTGTATCTTGTTTTTGTTAAAATGGATTTTATAAAATTGGTATTGAAAACAGTATTTTTTAGCAACCGGTATCGAAGTCATGGTATTGGTATTGGTACTGTATCAATGTGAACAATACCCAGCCCTATCTCATTCCAATACAAACATCACACTTTACAGAGGAGACTGTCTGCACAATGTTTTCAGGAGGTGACTGTGGTACCTGAGGTAGGCAGGGGGCTCAGTGCTGATAGAGACAGCTTTGTACTTCTCGTCGTTTCCTTCGAGGATCTCCTCGACCTCCGAAGCCTTCAGCAGAGTCACACTGGTGGCCAGCTGAGTGTAGCCGTGATCTGAATGACAAGAACAAGAGTAAAATCAGCACTGGCCAGCCATATAAATGATCATCACTGTCACAAAATGTATATCCTCATCACAACACCCCCACCTCTAAAAGCAAAACAAATTAATTTCACCATCAGTGAGATAACCAGCATGTGGTTTTACATGCTTACATTACTTTTAAGAGCTCATTCTCAAGTATTTTTGCCTGTTAAGAAACAGATGAACACTACATTCTTAAACACTCCGTATACTTTTCTGTCTTTAATTGTTCTTGTGTTGTTGTGAAATGTTTTAAAACAATAACTCATAATTTCCATATAATTGAATTGCCGGGCGTTTCTTAAATTTGTTTTAATTAATAATAGTAAATAAGACCATAATTTCCAAGTAGAACAGCCTTTCATATTAGAGGAAACACATAATGATGGGGATTCAAAGCTCAGCTCAACCGCTCCCAGCTTTATTTGTGTGTTAGGACTGCACTCTACTGACCGTGTGAGGACTCCACTATTTTCTTCCGTTCTTCTACCGAAGCCAGTTTTCTCCATAATGACGGGTATCTTTTATACAGAGAGCCTCTGAACATACGGAGGTAGTTTCCCACCTGAACACAAACACACAGAAATAGAAACAAAAAGAGAATCAAGCAACAAGAAGGCAGACCATTTTGGCTAAACTAAGATTCTTGATGAGGAGTCTTTTTTTGTTGATGTTGCTGGTTCCAGTTTTGCAAACGTGTTTATGTTCGTATGTTCTTTATGTTCTTGTACTCATGACTTTATGAACCCATGCTAAAGTTGACTAAAAAGAGGAATAAAAAAAATCATCTTTTGGAAATTGATCTTAATGCCTTAATTAATATTAATATAATATACAATTAATAAAAATCTTTAAGGACACCAATTTTCTTTGTGAATGAATAATGTATCGTAAATTAATAAATGTTCTTCCTTAAAATACAGGGCGCATAAGTCAGTACACCCCTATGTTAAATTCCCATAGAGGAAGGCAGATTTTTATTTTGAAAGGCCAGTTATTTCATGGATCCAGGATACTATGCATCCTGATAAAGTTCCCTTGGCCTTTGGAATTAAAGTAGCCACACATCATCACATCCCCTTCACCATACCTAGAGATTGGCATGGTTTTATCTCAGTTAGCCTAATAGCTGGTTTGATTTGCATTGAGAGATGATTTTATGGAAAGTACCCACTGCCATACATAGTATCCTGGATCCATGAAATAAAAATCTGACTTTTCCTTATTTTTTTTAATTAGGCATTAAGATCAATTTTTTTTTTATTCCTCTTTTTAGTCTACTTTAGCATGGGTTCATAAACGTATGAGTGCCACTGTATCTATGATAGTAAACTGAATACCTTTGAGTTTGGATTTCTGCTCGCACATAATTTGATTTGTCAAATTAGGCTATGGGAAATTTGTGTCTGACATTTCATAGACCAAAGAAATAATTGATTGATCAATCTGTTATTTTTTTATTTTACATACAGCCATTTCCTTCGTTGTGCTGCCTTAATTGTATGTCCTTCTGACTTAAATAACGTCAGTATGAACACCTACAGATATTGGACTGCGGGAGTTATTGTTGATAAAACGCAAGGTTAAATGACATTACAGTTATTATGTGGGCTTTCGACTTCATTTTTCATTGAATACTGCAACTGGAGTAAATTTAGGTCAGGGAGAGATTTACTGTGGGTTTATTATCCAACGCCAGCACACAGCATGTCGATTATCCGATGCATAAGTCACGCCACAAAATACCAGAAAATAATAATAATACATCTATTTAGCAAGTATGAGTTCTACCTTTTCGCTATGCTATTTTAACGTGCATAACCTGAACCTTTAATAGCCACCGTTAGCTAGCTAGCTTAGCATTATTGTTTAACCTTAGCTAGCTCAGCCGAAGCAAGGCAGGTGGACATCTGGTTAAGGACGAACGTTTTCAGATCAACATTTATTCCATTAAATCAACATATACATTAATGTGTTTTTATATTTGCGCATATTCGGAGTTGATTTGACATCAAACGACAAATAAATGAATGGGTCTTGGTGTGCTGTCCTGTATCGTTAGCTGGCTAGCTAGCTGCTAGCGGACAGGCTGCCAGGTTAAACGACACTTTTCTGCCAATTAAGTAAACCATTAAAGTATCGGTTTGTTCAGAAGGTGAACTACTAACCTCCGATCCAATCATGTAAAAGTCTCCATCCTCCTCGAGCTGAAATTTAACCGGTTTTTGTCCAAACGTTTTGCTAAGCGCCATACTGAAATGAAATAACAAAGCTCTGTTCTACTGCGCAGGCGCAAAATGACAAGAACGTCCTGTCGCTGAGAGATGACGTTACACTAGTTTATTAACAAATTGATCAATAATCAACAGTGGTGAAAGAAGTGCTCTGTTACTTAAGTAGAACAGTAGCAATATTACAATATAGGAAATAATATAATAAACTAATTACTGTATATACAGTTGGGTATGTAATTATAATAGATATATCACATTTTATTATCAGTTGATTTTTTTTTTTGGATTAATAATATAAATATGTAAAGTAACTTGTAACTAAAGCTTTAAAACAAATCTAGAGGAGTAAAAAGTAGCCATATTTGCATCCATAATGTAATGAAGTGGAAGTATAAAATAGCATAACATGGAAATACTCAAGTAGCATAATGTGTGTCTTGTGTGTGTTGGGGGTGGGGTATTTTGTGCTCTTTTAATGTCTAATCTTCTTGTAATATCTAATTTTTCTTACAATTTTATTATACTGCACACCTTCCCAGGGACTACGGGTGGAAAATAGCAATTTGCTATAACCCAGTACTGTACATTACATCTTTCCTTGTTAAGGTTAATGTCCCTTGTGCATTTTCCCTGTTCAAATAAAGAAACATAACATGACATGATAAACCTATCAATCGATTAGTCAATCAATCAATCTATGAAATTTAAAGTCTTTAGCTTTACTTTTCTAATAATATCTAAAAGAAGAGAAAGAAAAGAGCATAAATGGGCGTTTAGCAGTACAATGCTTAGCTTCCGTATCGGTATGCAGAGATTTTTTCAGAAGCAATACAGAAAAGAGAGTCTTTTTACTTTTATAAACTTAATGTTTATTTGTATATACATGAATATATTAATCTATAACCAAGAAAGGAGAGAATGTACAATGCAAAACAAAATCTCTATATACAAATCAATAAATAAACAAAGACATAATCAAGGACCGTTTTGTATTCTACACAGGTGTTTGTGGGGAAAAGTAAAACAAAAGGAGGCTGCAGTTAGAAAAAGTTCTGAAATTCTTTTTGTTAAAATGGAAAATGGCACCCGAGCACAGTTCAGGGGAACAAAACAAAACAAGAAATAAAAATAAAAACACACACACCACACCCAGCTGGTTTCCAGTTTTTTTTTTTTCTTCTTCTTGTAAACGCAGCCTTTTTTGTTCGAACTCGCACAGAATCAGATCAAATCACAAAAAGGTACGTCATTGTCAACACGGGCTACGACGACACACAAACCAGTCCAACATCAACCTCATCAGCACAGAAACGATCGCGGGGGGAAATCATTTAAAGTTCCACTCATGTGCACAATGTTTACGTCTTCGGAGAACACGCTTAAAGTCGAGACGGAGCTGCTGCAGAAACGTGTTACTGTGTTCAACTGGGAAGACAAGGAACCCCTGGCACAGAGATGGTTTTTTAATCAAAGGCCTGATAATATGAACGTTTTAGTCCCAACCAAACACAGACAAGGAACTAAACATTTAGGGAATTAGGAGGAAATTACTGAGCATGTGACCCATCAGTTTAGAAAAAAATGAAACTATATATTTTATACAGGCTTTTATACTTTATATTTTTTTTTACGTCTTGAGTAGGAACTAGTGAAGTCAGAAAGTATTGAGAAACGCACTAACACATTGTGGGTTTTGGTCTTTTCATGGGAGTTATTGACAATAAGACAAATCCAGAATTATTCACACTTAACCCTTGCAAAAAAAATGTATTTTTCGGGAAATCTGTAAACAATTAAAAGTTTCAGTGTGAACATAAGTGTGGTAGTAGATTTGCTGCAGTACATTCCGTCCATAGTCCATAATCCAACATCAAGTAGGAGACACCAGAACACTTTTTGTTTTACAGACACTGTGGTGTATTGAAGGTCCTGTGGCAAACAGGTTGCTATGAAAGCATGGAGGAGAAACTCTAATCTACAGCTGAAAGAAAGCTTTACACTGTGCCGATGAATGCTTGTAACACTCTTAATGTTTCTGTCACTGCTCTGTTGGGTTTTCACCATCATTTGAGTGGTTTTCAACTATAGTTCTCATCCCTGAAACTTGGCCAAAAAGAAAGCGAAAACATCTCAAAGTTCGGTGTGAAATGTTAAGCACCAATTGGAGGAAATCCATAGAGTAATGCTTAAGTTCCTACACACCATAAAGTCTTCCTGATGAGGTGAGCAGGATCAAAAACTCGTGACATGTATTCACTTCATTACCGTTTCGGTCCCCACAACGTTGTTAATAAAAGTGAGGGAGATTTGTTGTTTCCTTCATATAATTCAACCAGAAGTGTGTTGAACACATCTTGGCTGTAGTTTATGGTTAAATGCTGCTGATTTTTGACGGCAGACTTTTGAATATTTGCAAATTCGGCAGCGGTTTGACCCTGAAAGATGTTAAAGGAGACATTAAAACACAAGGAGGATAAGTTCATGAGCGTGGGGTTTCTACAGCAGCTTCATCTGCAGCTCCGGACAAACATCTTTGCTTCAAGTTTCTTGGACGAGTCTAATTCTTCACAGGGAAACGGGTCCAGACATCAGTGTTCTCACCCTTTTTTTTTTTTTGTTTTCCAGAAAAATACGACAACAGTAAACATACGAACTTATTTTTTTTTCTCACTGTGAAAGGCAGAGGACTTGTCTGTAAAAAGCAACCTTTTTCTCTCTTTCCTTGTTATTTTTGGCACATGGAGGGTCAAGCCTGACGCCTTCGCTGCTCGCCAACAAAATGAGCCATTAAGAGGGAACAAGAATTTTTTTTTTTAAGTTCACAGTGCTCAACATGACGCGCCGATCAAAAGGCGGAGAGGGCAGAGTGAAAAAGGTCAAAGGTCACAGTGTTCAACATCAAAGGATTTCACGCCAAACTGGCACCAACAACATCCACGACAGCCAGACTACGTGCCTCCTGCCGCTCGTCACCATATTGCTTTTCGCAGGCGCTTCATTCATTTGATCGTTAAAAGAATTATGAACTTCATGCAGGTGAAAATAACAAAAAAAAAAAAGGCAATACATGGTTGCAGTGCAATCCAGGCCAATGTAGTATTTGTTGCAGTGATATAAACAACTCAGGAAAAAATCCAACCTTTGATATTTAGTCATGAAGTGGTTTTTGTGAACCCACTGTCCCTTAATTGGTGATTTCCAACATTTCCCAGGATGCTCAGCAACATGTTTATGTGCTATAACATAAGCGGCATGTCATTAGCATGTCCGGCTAACTTTCTCATAACCTTCAGTAGTAACAGAGTGTTACTTCCAGGGCCAAAGTGCGTGAGATTACAAGTTATGTTAACTTCAGCCAATGTTACCAAAGACAGCTTTACATTTGTCAGACATAGGTAGTCCTCATCTTTAAAGCATAAATATGTGAAAAGAATGTAAGCTAAGCAGCCAAACCGAAAATATGCATTACATTATTCCTCATACTTTGACTTTTAGCCTCAGGCCTTAAGCCTGATATCATGTTTGAAGCATAAGTGCACATTCAAGAGCCCTTTTACAGCGTTCTCCTTTTAAATCGAGTCAGTTGGAAACATTAAAAGGTCAGCTTAAGGTAGCAAGCTATGGCTGACAAAATCAGTTAGCGACAGCTGTTATTTCAACTGGCAAAATCTACGGCCGCCGGCCTGAAATGAGAAGCTGCTTTTGTCTAAAATCAAAGACACAAATTTTTCAGAAATAACTAAGAAATGTGATGGTAAATTTGCCACCATCATTGTAAACTGCATATGGGGCTTAGCTAACGGTCAATAAAACAGATCACTTAGCACTGACTGTGCAGAGAGAAAATGTGCACAATCCAAAAAAGAAGTCTGTTAGAAATGTAACTTTGTATCCGTGGGAATAACAGAAAGATGGACCCTAAAAAATGGAAAGTGCATCACCAAAAACTGCTTTTTTAAAACAGTGGTACGATGTTTTAGGTTGGATTTTTCCTTTAAAGAAACAGATCATAGACATCTGGGCTCCTACGCACTGTGTTTTACGGCCTGATTTAAGGAGCTTTTCTGTATTTTGACAGGTTTTCCAAATCTGGAAATCATCAAAATTTTTTCCACACTTTCTGAGAGAGAGAGAGAGAGAGAGAGAGAGAGAGAGAGAGAGAGAGAGCCCAGAGAGGAAAGATTTTGATGCCATCACTGACACGTAAACCACAGCAGACACCGCATGAAACCGTCCTGCAGGGTAAATTAGTAGTTCTGCAACACATAAGCCTGTCATGGCACAGTTTGAAAAGTGGTTTCTGATGGATATGGAGGATGATCCGCCATGTTGGAAGAACTAAACCACCAAAAACACTCTTCTTCACATGCAATAGTAGGGTCCAGGGTTAAACCAAAATATCACTTTGCTGTTAAAAATAAAAATACTAAAGATCCCTTTTTTTAGAACATTTTCTCTGTTTTATGTGACATATGTTTATTGAAGACACTTGGGCTTAAGAAAAATGTAACAGGCACTTTTCTGACAAAGACTGATCAAGAAAATGATCGGATGATGAATCGATAGCAAGTACCTAGTCAAAATGTTTAATTGATATCTCATCATTTTGAGTTGACATGAGTAGATTTATTTTAAATAATTCATAAATATAATTTATAATGTAATATTAATTTCTAACTTTGTATCTGTTTTTTTGTTTTCTTCTCCTGGTAGAAATGGGCTTGCAATCTTAAATCGTAAGATTAAACTGAATTTTCCTGAAAACGGCAAACCCGACGTTGTTCAAAACGTCTCACTCGGCAGGCGAGATGTTTCTGTCGTCTTTCCAACATGGCGGCCGGCGGAGGGAAGGAGAAAGTAGTGAAGCGATGAGGATAATTAGCAGCACCATGTCAGAGAAGAGAGATGCAAAAAAAAAAAAAAAAATGTACAAAGCGAAATGATAGTAACATGTTGATATCGTGACGAGTCTATTAACAAAATCTCATGGTCCGTTTCAAAAGAATATACTGCACAGTTGGTGTTAAATGATATTTACACTCAGTTGTTTTTTGTTTGTTTTCAGCTCACTTGTTCTTCCCTCAGGAACATTTTGTGTCCCAGTCAAGTGCTATCAAAAAGGACTGCCACATCCTTCACGGTGTAGTGGTTACGATTCATTCATAAAAAAAAAAAAGATAACAGTGGCATGTGATTCATGGCTGTGCCCACTGGATTTTGACACCATGTTTCCATTTC